>NC_056729.1:1649189390-1649389390 GCF_019279795.1 Protopterus annectens
GGACAAGGGTTTGTAGGCCTGTATCAACTGCAAGACCCAAAAGAGTACAAAATTATGCCAGTTGCCCAAAACAGTACAATAGCATGCCAGTTTGGAATTCACTCTTGTTCTGTAGGGAGATGTGCATACACACATGTACAAATAAAGTGGGCTGGAGTGACATTAGAACACCTACCTATCTAGTTTTACAGACTACATAACACATTACTTAACACATGCTTGACAGTTAAAGTCTGATATTAACTTGGCTTTAGATAATATTATGGTAGATGACATAAGCAGACCTTGAGGAGGACAAGAGTTTGGAGGCCTACATCAACTGCAAGGGCCAGGAAGAAGTGCAATCCCATGCAAGTTTGGAAGTCAGTTGGGATTCACACTTGCTCTTTGGAGATACACACACACACACACACACACACACACACACACACACACACACACACACACACACACACACACATGCATGCTACCTATGTCACTGCTCAAGTGTGACATCAATATGGCTTTAAGTAATCTTATGTTAGATGACATCAGCACGCCTTGTGGAGAACAAGAGTCTGGAGGTCTGCATCAACTGCAAGGGCCAAAAAGTGCAAACCCATGCCCATTTGGAATTTACACTTGCTCTTTGGGGAACTACACACACACACACACACACACACACACACACACACACACACACACACACACACACACACACACACACAAACACATACTCACACTAAGTGGATAGGAGTGAGATTAGAACCCCTGCCTATCTAGTCTTACAACCTATAGATCACAGCATTTGCCATGGCTTAAGTCTGCTTTACAAATGGCTGCAGGTGAACTAATCCTAGAGGACACAAACAAGCCCTGTGTTGAACAGCTTGGGAAGCCTGCAGAGTCACATAGCATCTTACTGTCATCTGCATCTAGTAGCCTAGCAGTCAGATAACTGTTTTGTAGCATAGCTATGTGACAACATTACCCATTTTGGGCATGTGTCTGTTTGCCTTTAGATGAGCATGTATTTGGCCAAAATCAATTTGCCTTGTCGATAAGTGAGCAAACAACATTGTACATTAAACAACTTGTTGATATCAAAGTGTGGTGAAATCCAGCAGACACAGGGTCTGTAGTGAATATGGGTGTTGTTTCTGGAGTAGATGCAAACATATGGCTTCACAATATATGTACATATTTATTTACTCTGCCATATATTTTCAAGGTTTCCACATGCTCTCTTAGGGAGATGTGGTATGACTCTCCACTGTCCAGATGTTTGCAGCAAGTACACAGGTTTAACTCAAATTTATGTGTGTGTCACACTGAATTGTGGTTTGTTGTCAAATGTGTCATCCTTTACACAAGACATGAGAGAAGACTGACATATCTGAACTTCAGATGTCCCAATAGTCCTCCAAATGCAACAGATATTATTCAATGCACTTCCAAATTTTGTAAGTGTATTATCTAATATTGAGCCGTTACTTTTGGTCCTTTGATCAATGTTATATGCATCATAGTGCAGCTTTTCTCTATCTGGCTATGTAGGGCAATACAGACATACACACACACATTGAAATATATATATATATATATATATATATATATATATATATATATATATATATATATACTATATATAAAAGTGATAAATTACACACACACACACACACACACACACACACACACACATATATATATATATATATATATATATATATATATATATATATATATATATATACATGTACAACTGAGAGAAACTTAGACAGAAAACAATGAAAAGATAGACAACATAATCCAAATAGCACACTCAACTGAGATGTGAACTGTTGTATTTTTAGCACACACAGCCATGGTTCAAATCCTGGGAATGGTAGTAAGCTTTATGCAGAATCATACACCACAACTGTCCATATTTGTTCAGAATGTCCAGTTAATTGGCCCATATCCACTGCCTGTCCCCTTGGCAAATCAGTGGGATGATCCCAGAAGTTTAGGCAGCAAATAATGACATACAACTGGTTGTCAGACATAAATGACGTAAATATGTCTATAAGAACAATCCTGTTACTCTAGCAACTCACCAAAATGTTATGAGATTAATAAACAAAGTATGTCCCATTTCTACCCACATGTTGTGAAGCTATGAACAGAGTGTGTGCAGTAACAGTGTGAGACATATATGCATAATAATAATGTGGAATCTGGTAATATGAGTGGCAACATTCAGGTAGTGCTAAGAAATATTCCCCCCACAGGTCTGTCAGATATGAAAACTGTGCCTAGAAATAAAAGATTGAAATCCTGGACTGGTACTGTTTACTCTGGTATTGTATGGCATTGTTAGTGTTGCAGTTTCTCTGAATAATAAGGTATTACACATCACTGTCATCCACACTGTGCTACATAATAAAACTGTCTAGGAAACCCTGTATAAGCGTGTTGTAATTACAAGGACAGATTTTCCAACCACAGTAGACTTATAGACAGAAATCAGGGAAGAGATACACAGCAATATCTATATAGCACACTCAACTGTGATGTACACTGCTTTATTGTTAGCAGACACAGCCATGGTTCGAATCCTGTGAGTGGTAGCAAGCTGTATGCAGAATCATACCCCTCAACTGTACAGATTTTCCAGAATGTCCAGTTAATTGGCCCATATCTGCTGGCTGTTATCCTGTCCCCCTTGCATATCAACGTGCTAATCTCTAACATAACATATAGGCAGCATTTAATGTCATATAACTGACTGTCAGGCCTGTAAATATTTGGAAAATGTCTATGAGAACAAACCTCTCATTGTACAACTCACCAAAGGTTTATGAGGGCAATAGTCAAAATATATCTCGGTTTCACCTGCATGTTGTCAACACATGCCCATAGTGTGTGCAATAACAGATGGGCAGGTATGTGCATAACAACAACCTGGAATCTGGGGATATGCATAGAAACAGTTAGGTAGTGTTAACAAACAATACCTCCACAGGTATACCAGGTAAGAGGTGTATACTGCAAGGAAAATTCAGTTCATGCATATAGTTGCATACATCCATACCACTGTCCAAACTAAGGCCATAGGTTAGTGTAATAATACCTGTAAGGTACAGATCACAGCACTGACTAGGAAAGTAATGAGAACTACAAGTTATTAATTGATATATTTCTCTCCCCCCACCATATCTGCAACAATAAACTAAATACACAACTCAATTGGTATGTGCACTATTAAATCTACTGTTGGGACATATGTCGTATTGTTTGATAAATATTGAAATTTGTTCTATGTATGTGCCATGTTGAAATACTCCCACATCGGTGGCATGCTGCTATCAATGTACCTGCATGCTGTTGTAATAGCCACTGTGGCTCCATATACGCATGTGTTCTGTTTGCTATGCAACTGTTCCATATCTGGTGTTTTGGATGAATGGGAATATCTATGCATGCTGTTATACATAATCCTGGAATGTGAAACCAAAAAACGCCAAACAAACTGCTGAATACGAAAACCTCGGAGGAAGCTGTCAGCAGATTACAGTCAAATGAATCCAATAATAAATGAATGTAATCACTTGTAGAAAATATAATGTGAGCACTTTTATTACACCAGAACTTTCGGGCGGCTTAATATCCGTCCTTCTTCAGACAAAACATTTCGTGTTACAAACAAAGGTTAGTTTAAGTACATTTGACTTCACCTAATTAATTGCTCTTTAATTAAGTGCCCGCCTTCATTTAAAAATCTTTGTACTTGTGATCATCTGACTTCACCTTCACAAAGTACCATAAACGCTGAATAAAAACTATTATTTAAAACCATTCGTCATACAGGATGTATTAAAATGTGTTTAATCCTTTAAAACATTTAATGAAATAATAATGGATAGTTAAAAACCAATATGTAGACCAGCATTAAATCGCATATATTATACACTTTGTGCTGGTTGCCCCCATAAATATGTCATGTAAAAACATTGTAATGTGACCATATCAATAGATGCACAAATGCAAATACGAATGCAACCTACTACGTGAAATAGTCCTCCTACCCTAGAACTAAAAAACAGTCCATAGCTGATGGCAAACCTAAAAATGACTAATAAACTACCAAAAGGATCAACCCCATCTATGCGAAAGGCAGAAAAGCAGAAAAAAGAAACAAGTGCCCCCCCCTCTCCCCCCCCCCCCCCACCCATATGTGCTTACCCAACAAAAATAATAAATACACCTACAAAACCCAAAAAGACTTGGTCACTAATTACCTCCTCAAGGTATAATAATAAGGCATAATCCTGGAATGTGTTGACTATTACTAACCAAAATGTTGTAAAATTGAAACACCATACCACATTTGGGAAAGTCAGTCCCAGTGGACCCTCCTCTCCTACCTCATCTGGCTGTGGCACTGGGCGCCAGCACATCTGGAGCCCACCCTGGGATCACTTCGTCTGCTGGTCCTACACCACCTTCAGATGGAACTGCCTCAGGGGATGGGGCTTACCCCACCCTGGGACTGGGCATGGATAGGATACTGTCACCCGCCGGCAGGTCCAGGGTCTGGTGCATAGCGAGCTCTGCATAGAGTTTGGAGATCTGTTACACCAGCTTGAGGGCCATGTGGTGCAAGTAGAGGGTCAGCCTGCCGCTCCTACTCAGCCCACAGCACAGCCACCTTCGGGGCCATGAAGATGCAATTGTGACTACCCATGGGTGGGGACCTCAGTCCCATTGTTTCCACTAGGGGCCTCATGGGCTTCTGACTTCCAAAAACCCCTCCCCATCCAAGGTGTTTACCCGCCACATGTGTCATATACCACCCCTGTATGCTGTCTTGTCTGTTGAGTATGTTATCCTACCCAACCTACCTCCCCAAATATACCTACTATCCCTCCCCAACATCCCACTCTCACCTTAAAAAAAAAAGGCAATCTGTTCCCAAAAAAAAAAAATCTCTCCCCAAACATAGCTATCCATTTTGCACATGTGTCCACTGGACACATGTAATCTGGTCTAATTGGCTTCACAACATATTATTGTTGTCCTCACCCCTCTCGCAGGGGTATGAGTGTCCAAATCTACCTCCAAATCAGTGTATATGCACAGCTGTTGCTGTAGAAGAAATGGACAGCTATGGACCTTCCGTACACCCGTCTTGCACATCCCTAGCTATTTTCCCTACTGTCTTTCCCTCTTTGTGCCCCTTTTTCTCCACTTTCCTATCAACCCTTTTTCATTTCTTTTAAAGAAATTAGAATGGAGGTAAGCAGGAATAAGCACTTTAAGTAGCAGTAAGCAGGTTTAAGCTTGTTTACATGGGGTTAAGCAATGCCCATACAGGTTAAGAAGTTGAGAAGCTAACTGAGTATTAGAAACTGTAACCGGAAGTTAGCAGCGCTTACCTTCATGCAAACCCATGCAAACCCACTGACAACTGCTTAAAAGTGCCTTAATCACTCTGTATCCAGTGGCCCTTGTTCTGCCCAGCAACAAAATAAACAGCCTTTGCAAGACTCGAACCCAGGACCTTGCACACAATCACCAAAGTGATTTACCACAAAGTCAAATCAGATATACATAACCCTGCTGTTTTCACAAACATATTATCCAGCACAGTCATTCATCAGTACAGGAAATGTATTTATACATGTAGATGCATGTGTGTGTGTGTGTGTGTGTGTGTGTGTGTGTGTGTGTGTGTGTGTGTGTGTCTTTGCCAAAATGGTGTAGGTAAACTAGTCCTCCAAGCGTAGATAAATGACAGCAACAAACAGATAAAGGAGGCTCCGGACCACAGCAAATCCAGGCATTAAAGTATTCATTCTGTAAAAGGTGAAAGCTTTCGCAGCCAAAAGCCCACTTCATCAGACAATGCATAAAACTCATTCATGCTATTTAAATACAGCCTAGCCAAATTATGCATTGTCTGATGAAGTGGCCTTTTGGCTGTGAAAGTGCTCACCTTTTATTTATTTATTTTATTTATTTTATTTTATTTTACATTTGTTAACCGGGAAATTCTGACTGGACCAGGTCCATTTTCAGCGGAGGCCCGGGGAGAAAAGCTCCAACATCAAGTTATACAAATACAGTACATCCAGCATAATACACAAAACAGGTTACATCATGTATGCTGAGCATAGTAATATAACAAGAATTAATAAAAACACTCCAGGTAAAAGATATAGAACATGGGTAAAAAGACAATGTCAGTCATACTTTGGTAAGAAAAGAAAATATATCAAGTAAGATTCTACAGTTAAAAGTACCCTTTCAGATGACCAAGCCTACAGGGATCAGAGCTCCAGCATGTGATCAGAGAGGAATTTGGGGAGTTAATAGTAGTATGGGTAGGGTTATGTGATACAAGGGCATAACCATGTACTAAGAAGGTGCGATTTGAGGGAGTTTTTGAATATGGATGTGGAGGGGCAGTGGACACAGATAGGAAGAGAGTTCCAATTTCTGGCAACGGTGTGGGAGTAGAGCACTTTCCCTGCATTATTGTTAGCCTTGGTGATGGAGAGGAGAGATTTTTCACTGGATCTTAGGTATCGGTTTGTAGTATAGATAGTAAGTAGGTTGGATAATGAGGATTTTTTTTCAGGATATTTGAGAATATTGTAGGCTGTGCCCAGCTGGTGATAGTTAAGTAGCTGTGGTAGCTCAAGCCATTTTAGTTCTTTTAGTGCAGCACAGTGATGGGTTCTATAGGTTGAGTTAGTAGCAAACTTGGCTATTTTATTGTAGCATGATTCTAGTTTGTCTAGGTCACATTGTTTGATTTGGGTAAAGATTGGTGCTGCGTATAATAGAGTTGAGAGGAGGTGGCTTTGTGCAAGAGTGACTCTTGCTTTTTGTGAGAGAAAGGACTTATGCCTGTATAGGGAGCCTAGTTTTTTGTGTACTAGTTTTATGGTATGTGAGATGTGAACATCAAAGTGGAGATTACTGTCTATTTCAATGCCCAGAAGTTTGGTGTGGTTAGAAGGGGAGATGATGGTGCCGTCATTAGAGGTTATGGTAAAGAAGAGGGTTATTTTTGATCTATTAGGGGTAAATAGTAGCAGTTTTGTCTTTTTGGGATTTAGAATTAGTTGGATTCCAGATATCCATTTTTCTACTGAGATAAAGGTATCTTGAGTGAGTGTACGTAGGGTGGTGGGAGATGAGGCGGAGCAGATCAGAGTTGAATCATCTGCATATTGTATGAGTGTGGCATGTTGTGTAGAGCATTTGAGGTTATTTGTGAAAATAGAGAACAACAGCAGGCCCAGTATAGAGCCCTGTGGGACACCTATGGTGGCTGGAAGTTGTGTAGACAGAGTTCCTTTCCACTGGACTGATTGTTGCCTGTCAGACAAGTAGCTTCTGAACCAGGCCATAGTAGAGGAGGTGAAGGATAATGATGTTAGTGAGTCTAGTAGAATGGAGTGGGAGACCATATCAAATGCTTTTGAGAGGTCTAGGAAAATGGCTGATACATATTTGTTATCATTCCTGTGAAGGTTTATATAATTAGTGAAAGATAAAAGGGCTGTGGTAGTGCTGTGATGTGGACGGAAACCGTGTTGTGTGGTAGATAGTAGATTGTGTGTGTTAAGAAATGTCATCACTTGCAAGTGGATGCATTTCTCAAGAATTTTGGATAAGGGGCAAAGGATGGCAATAGGTCGGTAGTTGGAGAATTCATAAGAATTACCTCCTTTATGGAGAGGAATGATGCAGATACTTTCCAGAGTTTGGGTATGTAGGATTCTAGTATGGAGCGGTTGATAAGGATGCAGACAGGATATGATAAGGAGTCACTAGCCATTTTAGGTATGCAGCAGGTATGTTATCAGCTGCTAGTGTGGTTGGCTTTAGTTTTAGGAGGAGTTTTTGATAGTTGAGGTGGGCACTGGTGATAGGCTGAAAGAGGGGGTGGTGTGGAATAGGTTATGTTGTGACTGAGGTAGAATGTTTTTGGTTATTTGACTGGACAGGGCCAAGATGGATTGAGTAAAATGGTTATTAAATTGAGAAGCTGTGTCTAGGGTATTGTTAGTAGAGATGGGTGCTGGGGTTGTGGTTTTGCCTGGCTTTAGTAGGGAGTTAATGGCATGCCAGAATTTTTGTGGACTATTTGAATATTTCCTTTGGGCGCTAAGAAAATAGTTTTGTTTGTTTATTTTGGATTCAGCCTTGGCCTTGTTTCTAAGCTGTTGATAGTATTGTCTGGAGCTAGGGGTTTTGTCAGTTTTCCAGATTTTCCAGGCTTTATCTCTAGCTTTTAGTAAGGCTCTGGTGTCTCTATTTAGCCAGGGTGCGTAGTTGGCTTTAACTCTGATCTTTCTGCTGGGAGCTAGACTATTAAGGATGTTAGAGAAGGTTGTATTGAAGTAGTCTACTGCCTGGTCTAACCCGAGTGTCCGTAGTGGTTCCCATTTGCAGTGGCTTAGGACAGTATTTAGGTATCATGGGGTAAGGTTATGGTCATCTCGTACAAATTTGTAGACTACTGGTTTGGGATGATTGGAGTGTTTCTGGAGTAGGAAGGTGGGGAGATGATCACTTAAGTCATCTGGGAGGCAGCCTACTGTATAGTTTTGTTTGGGATAGTTGGTTAGTGTCCAGTCCAGTATGGATTCTCTCTTTGTTTTCTCATCTATTCTAGTTGGTTCTTTAATTAGTTGAGAGAACCCATATAGATTGATATGTGTAGAGGGGCTGCTGGAGTTACAGGTTGCCCAGACAGTGTTAAGGTCTCCTAGTAGGATCGTTTCCTGAGGTAGATTGTCCTTTGTCCAGTGTAGGATGTCTTCTATTATGAGCGAGTTGTTGCCTGGAGGTATATAGCAGCATATTATATTAATCTTCTTGGTGTTTCTTATGGATAGAACAGAAAACAGGACTTCAACAGTTTAAAAAGTGGGTGGTGTGGTGTGCAGGAGCTGGAGGTTAAGGGTGTTTTTAAAGAGAATGGCTACTCCTCCTCCTTTCCTGTTTGTTCTATCAGATCTAAGTGTATTATACCCTGGGGGAAGAAAGACTTCATCTTGGATACTGGGTGTAAGCCAGGTTTCTGTAATGGCGAGTATATCAGGGTTGTAGTGGGCAATGAATGCATGTAGGTCTGTTAGCTTATTGGTAATACTTCTTATGTTGAGATTTAGGATTAGCAGGTCAGATGTTTGTCTAGCCGAGAGGGGACCTGGATTTGGGTGAATGTCACCAGAGGTTAGCAGAATTTGTAGGAGTATCAGTATGTGTTTTTTAATATTAATTGTTTGCGAGCTTGGTCTATGAGAGTTTTTCTTAGTGTGATGAGATGGTGTAATTTTTGTTAGTGAGTAATATGTAGTTGTAAGATTTATGATTGTAGGGCAGATGTAGAAGTCTGAGTGAGTTTGAGAGGGTGGGCTAGTGTGGGTAGTGTGATAGCAGTTGTGCAACGGTAGATCTGTTTGTAAGGAAGGTAGGAAGGTTAGCGATAGTAGAGCTAGTGATAGGGATGTGAGTGTGGGTAACATGATACTACTTTGAGTGAGAAGTACAACTAGGATTCCTGGTTGGTTGTGTGTGAGGGTAGAGCTGTGTTGCCTGGGAATGTGTTTTGGGAGTGGGATATAATTGGATTGGGGGTGGGGGGAGGTAGGATGAGTGGGTTGGGCTAGTTGTTAGGGAATTAGGGGTTGGACTACTGGGTCATGTGATTAGGGGTTAGAATAAAAGGAGAAGTAGTGGGGGTGGGTGGGAATAGGGGGCAGGGAGGGGAGCGGAGCAAGCCCGAGCGCAGCGAGGGCGAGCGAAGCGGGCTAACACTGACTAAGTGTTTCTTTAGGCTTTGGTAAGTATGTAATGTTAGCTTAAATTGTAATATGTTCAACTGAAATTTTAACTGTAATTTAATATGTTTGCACAAAGTTATAGGCTATGTTATGGGCACAGAGTATAATTTTCTGACATTCTTAAAAGGATATAGAATTAAAGCTGGGGTTAGTTACAGATGAAACAGGAGAGGAAAAGAAATGCTCTTTTATAGATTTGAGTATTTCTCAACAGAAACTTGACTTTAGTTGGGGGGGGGCACTAACTGGAGAGCAATATACAACTGTTTAGTCCTGGTGATGTACTCATCAGTACAGAGGTTTGACTAAGGAACTATACAGCAGAAATATACTAATACACTCACTAACATTTGTTTAAGTTAATGCAAGTAAGGTATTTTACTGTCTAGACACTTGGAAGTTAAGCACCTACATTAGTATAGTCGTTTTAGTTGCAGGACAAGTGTCTGTGGGTGCCCAGTGCTCAAGAGAAACAACTGAAATTTCTACTGCTTGATATGGGGGGCAGAGACCTGCTTGACCTGAAGGATGGTTTGGATTAATTAGTATTTAGTCATTTTAGTTGCAGGACAAGTGTCTGTGGGTGCCCAGTGCTCAAGAGAAACAACTGAAATTTCTACTGCTTGATATGGGGGGCAGAGACCTGCTTGACCTGAAGGATGGTTTGGATTAATTAGTATTTAGTCGTTTTAGTTGCAGGACAAGTGTCTGTGGGTGCCCAGTGCTCAAGAGAAACAACTGAAATTTCTACTGCTTGATATGGGGG
This sequence comes from Protopterus annectens, assembly GCF_019279795.1. Taxonomy (NCBI): domain Eukaryota; kingdom Metazoa; phylum Chordata; order Ceratodontiformes; family Protopteridae; genus Protopterus; species Protopterus annectens. Next base: position 1,649,199,981 of record NC_056729.1, read on the forward strand.
GCAGAGACCTGCTTGACCTGAAGGATGGTTTCTATTAATTAGTATTTAGTCGTTTTAGTTGCAGGACAAGTGTCTGTGGGTGCCCAGTGCTCAAGAGAAACAACTGAAATTTCTACTGCTTGATATGGGGGGCAGAGACCTGCTTGACCTGAAGGATGGTTTGGATTAATTAGTATTTAGTCATTTTAGTTGCAGGACAAGTGTCTGTGGGTGCCCAGTGCTCAAGAGAAACAACTGAAATTTCTACTGCTTGATATGGGGGGCAGAGACCTGCTTGACCTGAAGGATGGTTTGGATTACTTGAATGCAAAAACCTTACAGTAGGATGATTACACACCAAGGGAGACAAACAGCTGCTGTTGGATTTGAAACAAAAAAACAAAATGGACTAAATAGATACTTTAATGCTTGGATTTGCTGTGGTCCGGAGCCTCCTTTATCTGTTTGTTGCTGTCATATATACATATACATATGCATACATCTATAGATACATATGTCTACACACACACACACACACACACACACACACACACACACACACACACACACACACACACACACACACACACACACACACATATTTATGTATATACAGATATATATCTATAGATATAAAAGAGAACATAACAAATACATATATGACCAAAGGCACCATTAATGTGGGTGAGGGGGCCTATGCTAAATACATCTTGTAAGTATTGATATCACCCCCTTCCCCACAGCCAAACAGATCTGCCCTGCAACACAATACCAACTGTTGCAAGTCCCATACCTAGGACCCTGTACAACATGGCCACAAAACGTTAACAGTAATCCATCCCACCTATATGATGTCAGGATGGTATCAATAACATATCATGCAGTACAGTCTAGCTATCATAGGTAATGTACAATGTGAAAGCAATAAGCATTCCGAGGATACATATACACACGCACATATATGCAGATACATAAATATATATATATATATATATATATATATATATATATATATATATAAAACTACACATACACACACACATAGATATGTATAGGAAGATACATATTTAGAATGTGCGCAGCATATTGAACATCCAGTATTCCTACAGATGCCAAATTTTCAAATGAACATTGTATGATTCACTCATATAAAAGACAATTGTTGCCTGAAACTTATACCCACAGAGAAGTCAAAGGATATGACACCACACACAGGTTTGCATACATAAGAAATGTTTATTTGTGTAGTATTACAATTGTATATGCCATGTCATGTAGCTGTTAAGACTTGGAAATACATACTAACTGAGTAATGCACCACTCAAGCAGATCATTTTATACAGTAATCCAAAAGCATAACATATGTTGCTGTCCAGGCCAAGGCCTTCAAGTAGTACAACAGTATAGAAAGACTGGGCCAGAGGATAACAATTAATCAACAGTAAGTAATGCAGATGGATAGTTCAGCAGCCTCAAATTACACTCCGTACTCAACCCCTAGGGGGGGGGGACTTAAGTTGACACAATGGGATGTATCTGTTACATACCAATGCTAAACTGAAAACATCACAATCACACTGACAAACAGAACAGTCTGTATGACAGTAAGCACTGGACCGCCAATGTTCCCAAGGTGAAATGTATGGTAATGTACAGCCATATACCTTAAGGTGGCTTACTACCGATATCCCTCACATGTTGTAACAGCCTAAGTTATATATGGTGCATACCCCTCCCCCATAGACTTATAGGGGCATATAACACTGTTACATACACTGTCCTCTGGACTGCAGAAGGGCACACATGTGTGCAGCTGATATATATATATATATATATATATATATATATATATATATATATATATATATATATATATGCATATATATATGGACCCTACCCCACAATATGTGTGGGGGCCACAACAGTACTGGAATGACGGCAGGAATTGCAGCATGACATAATCACAGGCCACTGCATAACAACCCCTGACAGCATATCATATGTGCGAAGCCTGGTATGTAGGTGGAGGCCAGAGGCCAGAACACAGGCTCATATGTGAAATAGTGTTGTCATACACTGAGAAAGTTGCTCGTGTTACATGATAGTCTGCAACATACCCTTAGTCAGGAATATGAAGACAGAAACACAAATGGATGTAGTGATGTACTGATAGCACTCAACACACACAATGCCAGTGAGATGTCAGACACAAGACCTGCGTAGTGGACAGACAAAACATAACAGGCACACCTCTGGCCATCATGTAGAAAGGCCCACAGTTGAGAGCTGTGCAGACAGACCGCATTCCATGTTAAACTAGTATGTACACACAAACCCTGTAACACTGGTGCTATACAATCTATATAACAACACTACTCACACTGTCTGTAGGTCTGGAACCTTATACAAATATGTAGCTAGCCTGAGTCTGCAAGTCCTCTTGTAAGAGGTAATGCTACCTGTTGTCTGTAACACAGCTGCTCACACACAGGAAGGATATCCTCCATACAGGAAAGGTAAAGGGACCATAGTAGTGGGTTGCCATGACAGTGGTAATTGGAAGTACTACACAGCATGCTGCATGCAGGTAGCAAGTGGAAGACACTGATTGGTGCAGAGGTCATCACGTGATCATGTGCATCACATACAAAATCCATGCTGCAATCTATTCAAAGCAGCTCAATGGATTTACTGGAGAGAGAGAGAGAGAGAGAGAGACAGAGAGAGAGAAAAACAGAGAGAGAGAGAGAGACAGAGAGAAATAGAAGAGAGAGACAAAGAGAGACAGAGAGAGACAGAGAGAGAGAGAGACAAAAAACACATCTATCCAGCAAACTGTCCAGAAGAGACATCATTCCCACAACAGGTATGTGAAGTATATATGCATGTAATTGAATGTAGTACTTGGTCCATAATTATGGGATAGATGATGTGGAATGATTTATATGTGCCATCAGGTGTTGTTGTAATGATGTCCAGCTGAACAACTGCTATGGATAATAGTGTCTGTCCCTGTGGGCAGTAGGCCATATCTGTCAACTGTGCAGATCAGCACTGAATGACAAGCTGTAAGCCATCATAGTGTGTGTTGTGTAATGCAAGACATGCATATTAGTGTGGCCAATAGCTGGTGGTGGAAGTAATGCAATTATGATGGACACGTGAGTTTCAGAGCCCACCACTTGCAGGACAGTCATGTTAATGTGTAATGTAGCATGCATAATTGCCATAGGTGTGTAATAGGCTTACCTGCAATCTGTCGCTATATATACCCCACAATGTTAGACTGTGTCCACATGTGGCACCTGTCTGTGTTGTAGCAAGGCAGAACAGTGCAGCTGTATAGGAATGAGAGTTAGAGAGTGTGGACCTGATGTCTGAATGCACCTATATATATATGTGTGTGTGTGTGTGTGTGTGTGTGTGTGTGTGTGTGTGTGTGTGTGTGTGTGTGTGTGTGTGTGTGTGTGTGTGTGTGTGTGTGTGTGTGTGTGTGTGTGTGTGTGTGTGTGTGTGTGTGTGTGTGTGTGTGTGTGTGTGTGCGCCTATGTGTGTGTGTGTGTGTGTGTGTGTGTGTGTGTGTGTGTGTGTGTGTGTATATATATATATATATATATATATATATATATATATATATATATATATATATACGCATGAATGTCTACAGATATACAGACACCTATATGTATTTATTTTTGGTCGAAAATGATTTCAGCCAGCCCACTTCACTGAAAGCTCATTTGATGGAAAGCTCAATTGATCAATTTACATTTGGTAAAAAATGAAATATAACCCCTGTCCCACTGCAGTGCCACCCTGAAGTGAGAATATTAAGGAAAGGGGTGTGTGGGGGGCACAGTGCCTGAATTCCTATCCAATGTGTGTGCAAAACATGACTAGTGTGTACTGAGGAGTGTGTGCACTAACATCTGTGACTGCAGATATGTATAGTCCACTGTTGTTGCCAGACATGGGCTTCATTTCTCTGAGTGTGGAAGTATGCCCAGTATGACCTCCTGTATTGAATGTGTGAATCCATTCCAGGTAGGTTGTACTCCGGTGCAGGCTTTTGTGTTCTACAACTACAACTAGCAACCTGTTTCTGCAGGATATCTGTAGATCGGTTGACAATATGGGGTCATAATGGGCAAAGGATAGTGGGATACTGTAACTAATTGTGTCTGTGCTACTTCTGCTACATGGTATTGGTGTTAGCAGAGATATTCAGACATATGCACTGTTTTACACTGTGATGTTTTATATCATCAAGTACTGTCAGGTATACATATTTTCATGCAGTGATGTCCTGGGGAACATAGGGTGACTGCAGCTGTGTCCAGTATTGTGGTCTGCTGCCTACAATATTCTTGCACAATCATGCCATTCTGGAAGGGACGCTGCAAACACTTGCTGCTGGAGCTGTGTAAATGGTTCAGCACCTTGGTACAGTGGTGGCTGAGGATCCCATGCTTGTACATCCATCAATGTGACAACATGGCCATATCCTGCTGTGGCCATACCTCACAGCTGTACAGATTCACACAGGTTACCCAGAGGCAGGGGTCATAATTCTGGGCATTATCTCTTCACATTGTGTTTTATGAGGAGGTTTGTAGCCACCCATTCCTGTGTTTGCAGGCAGGGATAGTATGTGCACACGGCTGAGTTTCAGACTTCACACACTCCATGCCACCCAATCATCCTACCCTATTATTCTATCCTCTTTCAAACATTATACAAACATTATCTGATAAATTCCCTACAGTTATCACCTCATCCCAGCAGTAATTCAGTGTTGGTCCACAGTTTATGCAGTAGGACATGGTGGACATGTTACTGGGATTTGTCCACATGGCCTTGCATTTGGGTTCTGTGGACTGTGTTATGTTGTTTTTTGGGAGTCCATGACATAACATACATTGGCAGTATGGGTGAGACACAGGCCTTTGGCAGAGGACTGTAGGCCATTTGGTAGTGATGCAGGCCAGCTGTAGCAGGCCTTTGCATTGTGTCACTCCTACAGTCCCAGACTGCAAGACACTATATTCCCCTGGGGTGATGGGGTACGTGTGCAAGGTGTTAATGCCAATACTTTCTGTCATTATTGATCCAGTAGTGTGGATGCTGGCAGGGTGCTGCTTACAGCTAGGGACACACCTGCATGGGACACCTGTTCTGCATGCTGCATTCTTTGGCTATTGCCATACAGAGGTGGGGGTCATATTGTACTCATTCCCAACAGCATGGATAAGACTGGAGAGGAACCTGTGGGTGATGGTGGGGTGAGCTGAGTGCATGTGTGCTATGAACACTACTTGCATCTGACTCACAGATATGCATGGTGAATTCCACTTATGCTGGCTTGTGCAGGGACATCAGCTGTTTCTCAATACTTCATACCTGTGACCTTTGTGGTCTGCCAGTGTTTGGCCAGATGACACTGGTATTCCCTACTACAAGCCCAAGAAATGTGCTGCTATGTACAATTCCAAAGGTGTGTCCATTTGACAGTTACATATTATACACTGTCTGTCTGGAGTACTTCCCCCTGTGTACTGTTTGTATGTCTGGGCCCACATTCATGCCATGTCCATCTTTCATATGGTGACATATATTACTTCCAAACATGTACTATGGCTTACTGCTGGAATGTGTTTTGCTGAGATGCATTGTTTTTGGTACTACAGTTGTGAGAACTTGGCCTTGTCATTGGCAGTACTGGCCAATGGCCACCTGGACAAACCTCGCCATGCCTACATACTGACCACTCTCACACAATATACAGCACACTCCAACCTAACACACGCAGCCCTGCATATTGTACACATGCTACAATCTATCTTGCTACCTTGGCCAGCTCAGGTAATCTGTGCTCCACTGTTATTATACCTACACATACATGTTACTACATTTCTACATAGGATTGGGGGCACACCTGACAGTTGTACACATTTGCTGTGACTGTACTGGTATTTCAGGCACTCCATTTCATTCTGAATTCTGACCTATCATGCTGACTAGATGCATATCAGTGTACTACAGGTCTTAGGTTTGAGTGACCTACATTTCAGTTTCAGACTTCTTACCCTTCAGAACTATCTTCTCACTGCCTGACCTGTTGTAGTCTGTCTGTGTAGGTCTGGAGGGGGGATGTTCTCCATAGCCATCAATCAGAGGCCTTAGCACAGCCTTTGTTTGTGTTTGTCTATGCCTGTCCTGCTGGCTGAGACTGTTGTTGGGTATGTGATGCTCCCTGACTGGCATGTGTGTGTCCTATGGACACACATGTGGCACACCACATTTCCTGCAGTGAGTTTTGTCACCTTGTCTAGTACTGGCTACTATGGTGACACTAAGACCTGCATGCAATTAGTTGAACGTATAAGTGAAGTTAAGTAAATCTTTATCTGCACTTTTTTCAAATAATACACAATTTAAATTAATTTGTTTGTGTTGCATTGAGCAATATCAAGCTGGAAGTTGTGACTCTGTTTTTCAGTTAAGGCTTGTTAAAAAACCTGCATAGCCAGTCATAAGTGGGGGTAGTTCCCTTCATTGTTATTCAGTTTTTCTGCCTTATAAAAGTGGTACAGTTTGAAATATTTTCTGCTTAAACTGTGAGCTTTGGCCAGCTAAGACCTGCATGCAATCAGTTGAACGTATAAGTGAAGTTAAGTAAATCTTTATCTGCACTTTTTTCAAATAATACACAATTTAAATTAATTTGTTTGTGTTGCATTGAGCAATATCTAGCTGGAAGTTGTGACTCTGCTTTTTCAGTAGGTCTCCACCCACCCTCCCTGCTTTTATTTTGGTGTTAATCATGGTGGCTTTGAAACTGCCTGCCCCTCTTGTAAATTTGCACTTGGATACTCCTCCTGGGCCCATCTCATTTGCTCACTCAAAAAAAAAAATAAATAAATAAAAAATAGTTGTTCTTTTTATCTGCATTTACTGTATTTGTGTTTCTTCCTACTTTATTTTGCTTTTGCGTCATCTTAAAAGTACTCAGTTGTATTTATTACTGCTTGGTGTGACTCATTCTAATCCTTTTAGTTTAAGCACTTGGGCTTCAGACCAGTTGTTTTACATTAAGAAGGTTTGTGGCTTGCACTGTAGTGGCAGAACAGGTATCTTACATCCTTCTAAGTTGGGAACTGCTGATTGAAGGCTCAGTGTCTGTTATTCTAAAAGTGTATTAGTTCTGGTTTAAGCACTAGGGCTTCAGATCAGTTATTTTACATTAAGAAGGTTTGTGGTCTTCACTCTTGTGGGAGGAGAGGCTGGACTCTGCCCTTCTGAGCTGGGAATTTCTGGTTAAAGGCTTATAGTGCCTGCATATTTTAACTGCTTCTTACTGAAATTGATACACCTTGTTTGCTGTAGCATAGACTAGATCCAGGCCTGCTGAATCTAGCTTTGTTTGTATAACTTGAGCACTAATCCAGGCATTCTTTAAAGTACTCAATTGTATTTATTACTGCTTGGTAGTAACTTGATTAAAGTGTAGCTATCATTCTAAGTCTTTTGGATTAAGCACTTGGGCTTCAGACCAGTTGTTTTACATTAAGAAGGTTTGTGGCCTGAACTGTGGTGGCAGCACAGGTAGCTTACATCCTTTTAAGTTGGGAACTGCTGATTGAGGGCTCAGTGTCTGTTATTCTAAAAGTGTATTAGTTCTGGTTTAAGCACTTGGGCTTCAGGCCAGTTATTTTACATTAAGAAGTTTTGTGGTCTGCACTCTTGTGGGAGGAGAGGCTGGACTCTGCCCTTCTGAGCTGGGAATTTCTGCTTAAAGGCTTATAGTGATTGCATATTTGAACTGTTTCTTACTGAAATTGATACACCTTGTTTGCTGTAGCATAGACTAGATCCAGGCCTGCTGAATCTAGCTTTGTTTGTATACTTGTTGTTTGTTTGTTTGTTATTTCCCTGAAACGCTAATTCCACCTAAAACACGGGTTTTCAGCACTTCTGTGGATCCCTAATGATATCTGCATTGCTTAGTGTACTTACTTCCTTGTTTCACTTGAAAAAAAGTTACTGTTTGTCATTTTTGAATTTAAGTTACCTGTAAAACAGTCGCAGGCTACACACTCAAGTGCGCTAGCATCCTCTGTGTATTTAAAGTAATTTAAGCTCTGCATTTCTGTTGTTTCTGAAAAAAAAATCCTTGTTTTCAAGCCTTTCTGAACTAGTCTAGTCCAGTTTTCAGGCTTTGCTGAATCCAGGACTGTGGTAAAGGTTCCTGTGTTGCCCATATCATACTTGGATAGTTAGGTGGCCTCCTTGTTCACTGTGAGAGAGGGAACTCTGAGCAGCCTATCTGTCCCTGTAGGAGTGGTCTCAGCCCAGCAACTTGTAGCTCATTGGCCATTTTGGGCTAATTTCTATCCTTTTTGATCTTCCTGGTATAAAAAATGCTTAGTGTGGGTTTGCGCACCGCTTAGCGCTGTTTAGCTGTGGTTAAACTATTCCAGTCTCCACGAAGTCAGCACTTCAGTTTTTCTCTTGAAACTTGAAACACTTCAACCCAGCACTAGGAATAAGGCAATTTAAGACTGGCACTTACTAAAACTCACTAAAACTAGCACTAGCTTACAGCTTGCACTTCAGCCCTATACTCAGGAAGTATAAGGCTCTTTACTCATCTAATCAGCAATACAGTCCCAACCATCTATTCAGGCATGTTCAAGGGACAGCTTCAGGTGTGCTCTCTGGTCCAGCTAGTGAATCTGGGCATCCTGAGGCAATGTTACAATTGCCTCATGTACACAGACAACCCCCTCCTCCTCCCAACCAACACAAACATATGTGAGAGATGCAGCTACACAGCCAAACTGGAGGCTAAGCTCTCTCAACCCACGACTGGATCAACCAGTCACAAGGAGAAGGGCAACACTAGCACCACATTACCAGACTCACATAGACCAGGCATAGCTGCACCAAAAAACAACTCTCAGAAACACGCAAAAACATACTCAGAGGCTCTAAATAAGAACCTGCCTAAACAACAGAGACCTCCCAAGCATACACCCAAGCAACCCCCACCCCACAACAGAAACCAGGTAACACATATGTCACAACATCAGTGTGCCAAGCAAAAACAGCCCCTAAGGCTAAATAACACACTGTAATCGGTGATTCTATCATCAGACACACAGACATCCCACTCACTAGACTGAACAAGGAGAAGGTTACCGTAAGCTGTCTGTTGGGTGCCAGAATCTGCCACATAACACATGCACTCAGGTCACTCCACAACAAGTACAATTATGACTCTGTCATTGTACATGTTGGCGTAAATGACCTGAGACATACCTCCCTGGACTACATGAAAAGAGACATGGAGGAGCTCTCTGACCATGTATCCCAGGCTGGTATGACTCTGACTCTGAGTAGCATCCTGCCCTCATCCAAAATGAAGCCAGCATATGAAGAAAAAATGATCAGTTTCAACAATTGGTTAAACTACTGGTGTCATTCAAAGGGGATCCAGTACTTTTCAGCCTGGGACGACATGCTTGACAAGCCACATTGCTTCGCCAGAGACGGCTTGCACCTGTCACCCCTGGGCTTTCGAATACTGGCCAAGACTTTTTTAGGCAAGGCTCAAAAGACAAACCCGCCACCATAAACAACAATAATAAACAAAAACTGAGGGTAATGCTGCTCAACACCAGAAGTCTAAACCTCGAAATGCATGCACTCAAGGCTCTCCTTAGTATGGAAGAAATCGACGTATGTGCAGTGACAGAAACCTGGACCAAGGCTCCAGAGAGCACCCCAGCACTACCAGGCTATAACTCCTACCATACCTTTAAGTCCCAAAACCAGGACCGGAACACAATAGGAGGGGGTGTGTCCATATTCATCAAGAACACCCACACCTCCAGGTTAGTAGCACAGCACGCGGAATCTGAGACCATCCAAGTGCAATTGACAGCGGGTAAATTGACTGTTCAATTTATAGCTTGCTACAGATCTCCCACCTTGTCTCAGGACACTCACGCAGCATTCCTGAGAACATTAGAAAGTATGAAGATTCTACCCAACACCATGCTACTGGGTGACTTCAACTATCCAAACATTGACTGGGAAAACTACTCAAGCTCAAACGCCCTAGCCCAATGCTTCCTTGAGTTTATAAACTCAAACGCCCTTGAACAGCTGGTCACCACTCCCACAAGAGGTGACAACAACATGGGGAACCTATGTTCCACACCTGAGGTAAAGTAGTCATTCGTAAGATCAGATCACAAACTAATCACACTGGACGTCCACATCCCGACCCCCCCCCCCCCATCAAGGAAATCAAGGTAAAAAAAGCCAACTTCACACTCCTCAAGTCTGAGGTGGGAAGTTTCAAAGCTCCCAATCAAATGGAAAATGATGACCCATCGGCAGAATCCTTTACAATTGCATTCTATGAACACCTTCAAGAATGCATGGACCGAGCCATCCCAAGTAAAACCAAGACCAACTCCTCAAAAAAGAGGAAGCCAGTCTGGCGGACCCTGGCCATAAATAAACTTTACAACAGAAGGAGGAAACTCCTGCAAGATAGAACAAAATCCCAAAATAAGAAGGCATCTCTGATTAACATCAGTAAAATACTGCGCTCCCTCATTAAATCATCCAAGGCCAACTTCGAAAGAAAAATAGCCAATGACTCTAAGGATAACACCAAGGCCTTCTTTAACTATGTCAAGAGTCTAGGGACAAACTCTCAGATATGCTCCGAGCTAGTGCATAATGGCCATAAATACACTGAACCAACCGACATTGCCAATATCCTGGCTGACAAGTTCAGTGCAAACTTCACCCCTCCCTCTCCACCAAAGGGGCTAGCACCCATCCCAGAAGAATGTGGCGCTCCAGATATCTCAGACACACAAGTAAAGACAGCCCTTGCAAAGGCCAAAAACACAGCATCAATGGGACCAGATGCTATCCCAGGTTGTGTCTTACATGACCTTCAAAATGAACTAACACCCCATCTCAAATCACTATTCAAACTCAGCCTCTCTACAGGCTATGTACCCAAAGAATGGCGTACAGCAACAGTCGTACCACTCCACAAAGGTGGTGCCACAACTGACCCTGGGAACTATCACCCTATAAGCTTGACTAGCTTGGTCTGCAAAGCCATGGAACACATTATCATGGAGCTCATTAACAGGGACATTGGGAACCATCAGACACTGGACCCCACCCAGTTCGGCTTTGTTAAAGGCAGATCTTGCCTCCTGAACTTGGTTGACTTCTTCGAAACAGTCACCAAGGCCATAGATGAAGGGAAGGTGGTCCACACAGTATATCTGGACCTCACTAAGGTGTTCGACACCATCCCACACTCAGGAATCATAGACAAACTCACCAGCTTAAATATTAACCCATATGTCACGAGATGGGTTGCCAATTGGTTCACAGACAGAACCCACACGGTAAGAGTGGCAGGCGCCATGTCTGACTCTAAACCAGTCACAAGTGGAGTCCCACAGGGCTCAGTCCTGGGACCCCTCCTGTTCAGTATATATTTCTCTGAAGTACAGGTAAAGGCAGAGGGACTGTGGCTAACCAAGTTCGCAGATGACTGTAAAATGGGTGCAATAATTGACTCTCCAGCTGACACAGACATCCTGTGAAAGGGTCTCACAGAGACAAACACCTGGTGTCAAAGTCACAGCCTCAACCTAAATGCCAAAAAATGCATAGTAATCCCATTTGGGAAAAACAAAGTACCTACAAACTACCACATAGATGGAAATCCACTAAGTACAGAAGAAGTAATTAGGGACCTGGGTACCCAAGTAGATAGCATGCTCTCCTTTGATAACCACATAGCCAAAACAGTCAGGAAATCCTTCTATGTGGCACACCTGATCACAAAGGGTTTCTCATCCAGATCCAAGGAGGTGATTGTGCCCCTTTACTCCTCACTCATTAGGCCCATAATAGAGTACAATGCCCCATTTGGGATGTACCTCACTAGACACCTGCAACAACTAGAAAGACCACAGAAGTACCTCATTAAGAGGATTAAGGGCCTTAAACAATTACCCTATGAAGCACGACTAAAAAAGCTCCAGCTCTTCTCAGTCGCTTACCGTCTTCTCAGAGGTGACCTATGTCTGACCTATAGGGCCATGTCAAACCCTGAACTAATGAAAATAAAAATAAACCACCACTGCAACCTTGTTCCAAACAGTAAAGACCTGAACGCAAGTTTATTAAAACAAAATCAAGCGTTTTCGCCACAAGTCACTTGCAGCTTCATCAGAGGAAATACATTAAAGCCTTGAAAACGCATGTCTTAAATAACTTTAAACAGGAAGTGACAAAACACATTTCATGAATTTAAATTTTAAAATTTAAAATATGTAAAAAATGTAAACAATTGAACCAGCGCACTTATCTATAATTAGAACACAACCTCGCATCTATAACTAAGACAGTACAATATACACGCTTTTCAAAGCAAACCTAGGAGGTTATAAACATAAATGTCCAAATATAAACTATGGATAATAAAACCTCCTAATGTGTGCTATTTTTTTACTTGAAGAGTTATTGCCTATGCAAAAGTTTATATATATTATTTGTAGGTGGTTTTTAGAAATATATATGTGTAACCACCCCAAACCAGGACACTAAGCGTACCCCATAGACTATCACATAAAAATAATTTAGAGGTATTTAAATAAATAATACAATAAAAAATGAATATATATATATATATATATATATATATATATATATATATACCAACATACTAAAATAAATTAATACCTCTGAAAAAAGACCAAATGTCTATATATAATGTAATTGTTTAAGCAACCCTTTTTACCATCAACCATGAGAATAACGGAACCAGGATAAAATAGTACTAATAATAATTACTAATAATTACACAAAGTGGATGAATATGTTATATTATCTCATGTAACTTCTTAATTTAAGAACAGCAGATATGTTACAATTTTCGTTAAGGCCTGGAAACCTATAGGTATCTAACTTCAATTGCCATTCTAATTCTCGGTTTTCAAGTAGAAGGGAATAAGGTCCACTCCTGATAGAACTAGGGATATGATCAATGACCATAAATTCAAAGCTATGACCAGGGTTAGAACAAACATGTTTGGCCAAAGCATTTTGACATTTTTGGTTCCTAATAGCATAAACATGCTCATAAATACGTTCACGGACCCTACGGTCCGTCTTCCCTACATAGAAGCCAGGACAACAGTTACAAAACGCAATATAGATAACAGATTTTGTTTCACAATTAAATTTTTGAAATATTTGATATTTTCGATTCCTGATGATAAACCTATTGCCTGATCTAATCAACTTGCACCAATTACAAAAACTACATGCAAACATACCTGTCTGTCTACTAAATGTCTTGTTGTTCATATTCCTTTGTGTTAATTCTTTTAAATTATTTCCTCTCCTATAGGTAACTCTAGGTCTACGACCTAATTTTTCGACTAAAAAAGAATTATTGGCAATGAAATGCCAATTTTTACAGATAATAGACCAGATGGCCTGAGAGTCTATACAAAAAGTCGTAATAAAATTCAGCCTGTAAGGGCAATCACCTTGAGAGGAAGTAATATCAATATTGGGTTCACCGTTAACATCATGGGAAGACGAATAAAGGGAAGTTGGAGAACTGTGATTAGCATTTCTTTGTCTTAATAATGGTTTATAAAAACCATCAGTTCTCTTAACTGAAACTTCCTCAATAAGTTCATCTAACAAAGAAGATGGGTACCCTCGATTGACAAATAATTCCCTAAGGAAGTCGCATTCAAGATGAAAATCATCCATAGTACTGCACATCCTTCCTGCTCGCACAAGTTGCCCCTTCACAATAGAATGCTTCTGCTTGAAGGGGTGCGAGCTAGAAAAGTGAAGGAACGAATTGCAGTACGTCGACTTCCGGAAAATAGTAGACAGGTACTCACCCTTGTTAGCATCCTTAACTAATTTAACATCTAAGTAATCAATTTCCGAAGGTGAGAATTTAAAAGTGAATTAAAGGAACTCTGTAGTATTGTTTAGAGAAAGGACAAATGAATCAGCTTGGTTTGAATCACCCAAAAAGAGAATAAAAATATCATCGAGGAATCTAGTATAGAACCGGACGTGTTGCATCAAGTCTGGTTTATTCCCCAAGAAGTGATTCTCCCAGTAACCCACAAAAAAATTAGCGACGCTCGCCCCACAGGGCGAGCCCATAGCTATACCTCGTTTTTGCAGGAAATAATCTTTGTCAAATATGAAATAGTTGGTTGTAAGAACTATATCAAGAAGTTCCGTAACCAACTGAATTTCACTATTCGGGGCCCCAAATTCCTCCATTAGTAATCCAATCCACTCCACTGCTTCTTGATGTGGTATTGAAGTGTACAAATCTACCACATCAATGGTAAGAAAATTGTACATGGCGTTGAAAGGTATATCATTTATGTTACTTAAAAAGGACCAGGAGTCTTTGCATAACCCCTGATTGAGCCGTAGGTATTTAGATAAAATACCGTCAATGAGGCGAGAACAAGGGTGTGTCATAGAGGACCTACCATCCACAAGTGCCCTCATTGGAGGATTGAATACATCTTTGTGGATCTTAGGGATACCGAACATCACTGGTAATTTAGGAAAAGTGATGTCAATAAATTGGTAAGTATCAATATCGATCTTAGCAGCTAAAAATAGATCCCTAAAATATCCTCTGATTCTCTGGTAGGTCCCATTCACCTCATTGATGGACACTGCAGAATAAGCCGGGGAGTCCAATACAAGAAACATCTTTTCCTTGTATTGCTGATCACTAAAAATTACTAGACCCCCTCCTTTATCAGGTTTAATAAACCTAATAGGCAAACGGCAAAGGTTATCTAAAGCTTCCATTTGTTTTTTTGTGGTATTAAATTTATTAAAATCATTCCCACTCGCATGGGATAGATTATGGAGCTCATCCCTAAAGTCAATTTCGCAAACAGTTTCAAATAGCTGTAACACCGAATGGAGAGGAGGATTGAATACACTAGGCAATTTCAATAAATGGCCTACATGGGATGGCTCATTACTAAATAATACCTGTAGGTTCAATTTACGAACAAAGCATTTAAGGTCAATAATGACCCGAGCTATGTTACTTTTCCTATTAGGTACAAAAGAATTCCCAAAGGCCAAAAGTTCTATTAAATCCTCATCTAGATCAAAATCTGAATAGTTATATATCTTAAAATCACCCTTCTTATTTGTAATAATAGAGGGTGAAGGAACAAGAGTAGGACCATGAAGGACAGGGCTAAGATCTACTTGTACCTGTTCTTGTTCTTGTTCCGCCAATTGCGGTTGTTGCGAGGTCCTAAAAAATTATTATTCCTAATGTTGTCACTGGAGGAAGAGCCAGGCGGATTATGACCTTTATTCGTTTTGTTTTCTTTACTGGCCTTAATCCTATTACTACATCTAGGTTCCTGGATAGGAACCCTATCCTCCTCATCTTCACCTTCTTCACCTTCACTAATTGGACAATCTCCTGAATGGGAAGTAGAATTGTTAGGAACAGAAGTAAAAGAAATAGCAGCGTTAACTTGTATCTCCAATTTCGGGTATGCTGTGTTTTTTGAATAGGCAACTCTATCTCTAACAAGTTTCCTAGA
This sequence comes from Protopterus annectens, assembly GCF_019279795.1. NCBI lineage: Eukaryota > Metazoa > Chordata > Ceratodontiformes > Protopteridae > Protopterus > Protopterus annectens. The sequence continues at coordinate 1,649,215,640 of NC_056729.1, forward strand.
TTTATTTGTTTTCAGTTTTACCAGGAAAGCATCGATACTAGTTAAAATGCATTGGTAATCATATCTATATCTTAAAAAATCAATATCAGCCTTAATCTCATTGTCTAAAGTATTAATATCAGCAGTTAAGGTACAAATGTGTTGAGTATAATGTTTCACAATCAGCTGCAATAATTGCGCCCCTTGCTGTTGAAAAAGAACTTTCAAATCTCCAAAGAAAGTTTCATCCACAAGGAGGCCCGAGGGAGAGAAATTGCTACGTAATCCCTTAGGGATTAAGTTCTCAGCCAAGCATTGTTCAAAGTAGGCAGCCTCCAACTGCATCTTCTTTAATTTTAATAACTTTACTATAACTACCTCTTCTCTGACTCTACTTCTCCACTAGGCATTCTTCCCTTCCTCTCACACTGTCTACTAATAATAATATAACTCCTTTTATTTATTTTATTATTTTCCTTATTCTTTTACTCTTTTCTTTACCTACTCCTGTATCCATACCTTCATGTATCTCTGCCTTTCTGTATAAAATTTAACATCTTTTCCCTAGTCTGTAACTGTGACAGGAAGTAATTAATTCATGCACCTTTAATCTTAACACATATAGCTTCTTATTTTCTTGTAAATATGTATGATACAAATTAATACTTGTAGTAACAATCTTAAATTGTTCAATTTGTTATTAATGTTTCATTAACATGCATACTAATATTTTTGTCAAAATAAAATAAAAATAAACTTAGAATCTAAAACTTTTAATTTCTCAGTGATAGTAACTCCACACACAGGAACATTTCCTTGAATAGAGCTAGAGGTACCTACTTGGCTGTTTTGATTAAAAGAAAACACCTCAACGTTTTTAATCCAGTCCAATAGCGAAGGTAAACCTTGCGTGTCAAGGTTTACAGTTGTAGACAACCCATTTGTCCCAGAAAGAGGACCGCCAATGTTAGCAATGTTGCTGTTAGCATTATTATGATTAGAAATGCTAACTGGATCAGGGCACCGTGCTGCAAGTACAGTTGTTGAAGCGCCTCCCAGGCAAGGGTGTAGCGCTTGTGTTCCGTTATTCGAGCGTTGTAGAGGATTCTCCCCATTTATCCTATCTGTCGCCTGTCCAGACGGAAACCGTTGACCTGCTGGAATCTGTGTGTCAGTACCTGAGATAGAAGGCGAGTCACCAGTAAAAATACGGGATGAAGAACCCATCCTGTGAGCAGCATTCTGGTCAAACGTATCCATGCGTGCATTAAGTAAATCCAGCCTTTGAGTAATGCTGGTAAATCAGCTGTGCTGTTATTAGCATTCGGAACTCCTGTTCCAAATAAATTAGGGCTGATTGGACTAACAGGACTGCGAGTGGCCATAGGACCAAACAAACAGCTACCAAACGAAAAAAACAATAAAAATAAACCGCCACTGCAACCGTGTTCCAAACAGTAAAGACCTGAATGCAAGTTTATTAAAACAAAATCAAGCGTTTTTAAAATATGTAAAAAATGTAAACAATTGAGAAACATAGACTATTATTTTAGTATGTTGGTATATATATATATATATTCATTTTTTTATTTTATTATTTATTTAAATACCTCTAAATTCTTTTTATGTGATAGTCTATGGGGTACGCTTAGTGTCCTGGTTTGGGGTGGTTACACATATATATTTCTAAAAAACACCTACAAATAATATATATAAACTTTTGCATAAGCAATAACTCTTCAAGTAAAAGAATAGCACACATTAGGAGGTTTTTTTATCCATAGTTTATATTTGGACATTTATGTTTATAACCTCCTAGGTTTGGTTTGAAAAGCGTGTATATTGTACTGTCTTAGTTATAGATGTGAGGTTGTGTTCTAATTATAGATAAGTGCGCTGGTTCAATTGTTTACATTTTTTACATATTTTACATTTTAAAATTTAAATTCATGAAATGTGTTTTGTCACTTCCTGTTTAAAGTTATTTAAGACATGCGTTTTCAAGGCTTTAATGTATTTCCTCTGATGAAGCTGCAAGTGACTTGTGGCGAAAACGCTTGATTTTGTTTTAATAAACTTGCGTTCAGGTCTTTACTGTTTGGAACAAGGTTGCAGTGGTGGTTAAACCCTGAACTAATGGACAGGCTTCACCTCAAAAAAAGAGATCCCTCAGAATCACTCATTCTAGCGACTTGAACCTATGTACAACAATAAACAGGACATGCTGGAGGGATAGATTCCTGTCCCAGCGACTCCCCTCACTCTGGAATAGAATCCCAATCCATATTCGACAGAGCTCCTTTCTGACCCTTTTCAAGAGAAATCTTGATGAGTGGATGGGTAATCGTAAGTTCTACCCTGGGATCACTTCAGGAGCCCTGTTGACAGAGGCCCACATTACTAATCTAATGGGGAGGCGAAAGCCATCACTCTGTGGCTAGGCTTATAAATGCCCATGGGCAGATAGCCTAGTACTTACTTATGAACCTATGAACCTATGAACCTATGAACCAGTATTTGTTACAGATCTCATGCTGCTACTATAGATGTCTACTATCTGCTGTCATCTCATTCAGCCACCCAATTCCCTTGCATGCTCACACCCATACCAGAGATACAAGTAACAAAACATACTACTGCATTCAACAATTGATAGGGAGACTGACTTACCTTGTGGCTGTGCAAGTATTGAGGATGGTGCTGGAGGGCTGACTATGTTGGATGCACAAAGTACACTCCCTATACATGGTTAAGCACAGGTAGTGTCATGTTTGGCATCCCTTTTACTGTATGTGCGAGTCAGAGAGAGGTGCCATTCCCTGGGTTCCTACCATGTCAGTGTATGTGCTATGCGGTGCCTCTTTGCCATGGCTTGGGAATACTGGGCAAGCCACCTTCTGCCTACTGGGGCAGGCTCAGGTTGTTCCTCCTCTGAGTCACTCTGTGCCTGTTTGCACACTGCTGCCCTATACTTAAAAAGCCGAAATCGGCTAAAAAAAATAAAAGTTTTTTTTTATTGTTGCAACTGTTTTCCATGCCAATGGCCATATATTTGGCCATTGGCATGCTTTTCACATAATATACACCCTTTATTTGGAGCTGTCATTGCTCCGTTTTGTACTTTGCCGAAATGTACTCGGTTACTAACCGATTACATTTCTGCAGATTACACTAGTCCTGCACAGCCGTCTGCCAGCTTCCTGGATCGCAAATTCACCTCATTTGCATGGTTTTAATCTGCAAATGGGGTAATTTGTATAAAGGAGCTGTTTCCATGCAGAAATAGTGCAGGAGTGCTTTTGCATGTCCCGGGACCTTATTCCTGGATTGTAAGGTGGCCATATTGCCTCCAGCAGCTCCTGCACTATTCCTGCATGCTGTGCAGAGTTTGTTGAATCCTGGGGTAGGAGTTCAGCAGCTACATACAATATTAGTATATTATATATATATATATATATATATATATATATATATATATATATATATATATATATATATATATATTTATATGGGTTACCATTACTACATCAACAGCCCATTCTATCCAAACCAATTTCACCGACATGGCAGATCATCGACAACTGAAGAGCCGATGTTTCCCACACAGTAAGTAACTGTTTGGCCAGCAACCTGAACTTTTCCTTTACCCCCGCGGCAATGCGTTCTCAGAGTTGGAATATTTATTAAGGGGGGGGAGGGTGAAGCACCCCACTTAGAGGGTTTGGGGAGCGTAGTCCCCCACATTGTTGGCTTTGTTTTGCTGGTGGTTTTTGAAGGTTACTTACCCTGTGGAAAACGTTGTCTCTTCAGTTGTCGATGATCTGCCGTGTTGGTGAATTCGGTTTCGATGGAATGGGCTGTCTATGTAGTAATGGTAACCCATAAATATATATATATATATATATATATATATATATATATATATATATATATATATAAATCCCTAAATTCAAAATACTGTAAGCAAAATCCTGAAAGCACAAAATACTGAAAACTCAAAATATCAAAAAAACACAGGACGCCAACACTAACTATATTGCATCAGAACTACAAACAGAAACATATAAAAAACAAACCATATTAGTCTTCTCCAACTATAAGCTGGGGGTGTGGCAAGCCCCCCACACCCCCTGATTCTTAAATTTATCAACTCTGATATTGCACTCCAAAGCAAAAAATGGCAAACATACCATGACTGCCTGTTGTAACCTCAGTCATGTTCACTTCTAATTTGCTATACTACAACATAACTCATCTTAGTGCAGTGAAGTGCAATCTTGGAGTTGATATATTTAAGTAGTAGGGGGTGTGGGGGGCACAGCCCCCACATGGGGGTGCTTACTTGGAAAAGAGTAATATGTTTCTGTATGTAGTTGTGCTAAAATATAGTTAGTGTTGGTGTCCTGTGTTTTTTTTTCAATATTTTGAGTTACATTATTTTGAGTTTTCAGTATTTTGAGCTTTCAAGATTTTGGTTTCAGTATTTTGAATTTAGAGATTTTGAGATTCAAGATTTAGAAGTGGACCCATATATATATATATATATATATATATATATATATATATATATATATATATATATATATATATATATATATATATATATATATATATATATATATATACACACACATATATATAGATAATTTTTAAATGAATTGTGTGATAAGCAATGGATTTGCGCTCTGCTCAACTAAGTGTAGAGGCATGCACAGTAGCATTTTGGATTGCTTGTGTATTGCTAAGCATTATGCAAATTGGAAAGGTATTGTTTACATAAGAGACTTACTGTTCCATAAACTGACTCCAGCCCACACCTAGCTGTACTCCAGACTAGGATTATATTTGTTACACTGTGTGACCTCTGCACCTGTTTTTGCACTGCAAAACTTTGCACAAATTGGCTAAGACTTTTTAAATAGATTTTAGATATGTGGCACAGCATGCAAATATTTATTTAATATGTGAAAAAGGTTAATACTAGTATAGCACACACAAAGTCACAATCTGTAAAACACAACTTATTACTACACCACATCCAAAATATCTGGATATCTCTGGATTAGAGCCCTGAAAACCATCAAACAAGCTAATTGCCTTAGTCATTTGAGCCATAGAAACTGCTTGACAGAAAAGGGATCATTCATCACACAATAACCTGCATAAATATGTACATTACTATTTCTCAGTTACCTTACACATACAATGTAAGATCAAGTTCTATATTACTGTCCTGAGACTGTGCGGCATACTAACTGTATGTAATGCCCATATAGCATAGATGAGTTATTGTTATGGCAATTGTAAGGGAACACTGCTGTTTTGAGAGGTGGGGGAACAAAACTCATGTTCTGCTAAGATACACACAATCTGACTATCATTTAACCTTACTTTCTAACATCTCCCTGGAATGATGTACCAGTAATCTGTTGCAGTAGGACTGCATGAATATTCTATGCATGAGGCCTACTGAATACAAATGGAGACATGATAATGGAATGGGTGTCTGTAGTCCCATATAGATGTAATTTCTGTCCAAATAGCACACTATGGTTACTTGCATAACGTACCAGGTCCATATCTCCAATGACATATAGTAATCCAGTAGAATACTGTGTAGGTTATGGACTTCCCTTGCAAATGCAGCAGATCAGGTAAGATTCTGTCTGATGCAAGCAGTGCACAGCCAATACATGGGTAGGTGCAGGATGTGTGAGCTGGCTGGCATCAATTTTAATATCTGTATGCAAGTAGGAGTAAGGTATTAGTCCCTAGGTCCCTAGGTTGTCAGTGAATTTGCTATGCATTGTCTAGCCAAAGCCAGAGCATACAACACACACCTATGTCTGCCTACAGGTACATCAGCAGGGGGTTCCTCCTCCAAGTACTCCTGTGACTGTGGCTGTGGTGACCTAAGCACTGGTGGTGGGCTGTGTATCCTTTCCATTTGTTAATCCTGCTGCAGCTGTTTTTGCAGGATCAGACTGTGTAGCATAGCACATACTGTGAATTTCTGTGCACATGTGCGTGGAATATACTGCAGGGCTCCACCAGCTATATAGAGGCACTGGAACCGTGACTTCAGAAGCACATACACATGCTTTATGATGTTCCTAGTTCATGCATTTGCCTAATTTTTGTCCTTATTCCAAGGATGTGTGTACATTTCTGATGGTTGCCATCATCCACGGTTCCAGGGCATAGTCAGAATCCCCCAGTAAATGGCCTTGTTGGATGTCCCCCCTAGCAAACATCTGGTGCAGCTATGATGTTTGCCAGATATGGGAATCATGATAACTGTCAGGATTGTCAGCACACACATTTATGATAATCCCCTGGGCATTGCATATGACTTGGCAGTTGACAGAGTGGTATCCCTTGCTGTTAACTTAGATTCTATCCTTTTCACCAGTGGTGCCTTGAGGTGTACATGAGTGCATTCTATGGCACCCAGTACTTTAGGCTAGTGTGCTACATGGTAGAAGTGTTGCCATCTGATATGCAAACTGATATGTATACGTTTTACACTTGTTTACACCACATATATATATATATATATATATATATATATATATATATATATATATATATATGCTTTATTGTTTGTGTCCTCTGTTGTCTGCACTGTTTGTTTATTCTGCTCTCCCACCCAAGTGTTGTTGTACTCTTAAACTTGGTGGCTTTGGAATTGCCCACCCCCTGCTGTTAATTTGATTTTGATCACTCCTCCCAATCCCATCTCATTTAATCACTCAATTGAGTGCAGTGATATCATTTGGGTAGGACTACCCCCTTGGTAATTTGACTTTGGACACTCCTCCCTGTTCTATCTCATCAGATCAGTGCACTGAGAACAGAGAGGAGCATTTGGTGAGGCTTGCCCCCTTAGTTCCTTAATCTTGTACTATCTTCTGTTTCCTCCCTCTCCGCTTAAAAAAATACACTTTATTCAGCTGCTTTTACTGTAATTGTGTTCTTCCTACTTTATTCCCCTATATTTGCTGTGTGCTCTTAAGTGTTTAAGTGCTTTTACTCTGCTGCATTTATTAGTGCTTGTTAGTAGCTTTATTGTATGTATCTGTTATTCTACAGCTTTGGTTTTAGAACTTGTACTTCAGCTCTGTTACTTTACATTTAGCAAGGTTCTTGTAATCCACACTCTTGTGGACAAACCCTTATTAAAACCCTCCCTCCTTAAGTCTGCACAAGCATTCAGAACACTATGTCTGGACAATTCCTATCAGTTTATGCCGCCAGCCTGGTCGACATCGGCATACTGAGACAGTGCAGTTGAAATTAATATAGCTGTCAGTGATGTATCCAGACTTTTACCAGTGGGGAACATCCCTAGAAGTGATATTACACTCCCTTTTCCCATACAGACAATAAATGACAACGATCGAACATCAGGGACAGATTGAAGAGGAAGGCGATGCCAGAGCAAGGGAGCAACAGGACGATCAAAAAGATGTGGTAACAGATAAGGAATAATTAATTTGGAACATTTCCTCCAAGCAACTGCTGATTTGTGAACTGCAGGTACTGTCTAAAGGTATGACATTAATACCACCAGGGAAATGTACTTTAACTAATAGCATTATTAAAATAAAACCTTTCACTCACAATCTTATACTTAAAGTACAGTTTGGGAACAACGCAGATGTAACCAGGAAGGCTATGACCTTCTGAAAGAAAAGTACATATGTCTCTGCTGGGTCTATATTAGATAACTGAACATTTGAAAGTTCGACTGTCATATGGTCGGCACCATATGATCAAACTTTCAAAAGTTCGAATATGTAATAAAAAAAAAAACTACACAAAACACCTACCTGAACACTCTAAGTGGGGGGTAAGCCCCCCTGCACCCCCCACATGGGGGTTGCAGCTCCCACACCACCCCTATTTAAATATACCAACTCTGAGATCGCACTGCAGTACAGAAAAGGGAAATCTTTCCATTCCATGCTGTACAGAGATCTCCATTACAATGTTCGAACATTCAAAAATCCAATCATATGGTGTTGACCATATGAGACTCGAAATTTTGAATGTTTGAACATTCAGTATAGACCCTCCCTGCTAATAATGCGGTAGTGGAAACCTTTGAAAAGTCATTTGAGCATGAAATATATCATATGTTTAATAACAGAACAAGAAGCAAATGTTTTTATAACTTAAGTAAAAATGAAAGGTTAGCTTTGAAAGCCTTACAAAAAGACACTTGCATCTCTATCAAACCTGCTGATAAGGGGAAACTTATTGTTGTTATGGACCATAAGTTTTACTGAGACACAATGTCTCAAATGCTGAGTGATGACAGTGTATATGAACAAACAGAACACATATTGATAATATGGTCAAAAAAATATATGATGTGCTATATGAAGGCCTTCTTTGCTGCATGATTAGCTTTAAACTGGTTAATTATTTTGTGGTGGTAGAACCAGTTATTCTTATAATACAAGGGCTTCCTAAAGTCCATAAACACCCTACATGTCCATCTATGAGGCCCATAGTTACAGGCAGAGGGTGGTGTACTGAGCCGCTTTCCCTGTACCTTGAAAGATTTTTAAGACCTGTTTTGGACAGGAATATGTATATATTGAGGGACTCTGAAAAATTTTTAAATGATCTATTTCAAGTTCACCAAGGAACATGAGATAGATAGAGATTATAGACTAGCCACGTTTGATGTACAGCCACTTTTCACAACAATACCGAATGACTTAGGTGTAGACCTTTATGGAAATACCTAGTGGATGATGGACATTATGAGGTGAAATTTAAGGACGTGTATGTTTATGGAGAAAGAATACTAGAAACTAGAAAACAATGCCTTCATGTTTGAGCATTACATTTACTGGCAGATGGATGGCATAGCTATGGGCACGTCATGTGCCAATAGCTACACCAACATCGCATCACCTTTTGAATGAACGATTCCATGGACACCTGATGTTTTACCGGAGGTTTGTGGATGATTTGTTTTTAATTTGGAAAGAAGATGAGAAGTCCTTTGAATCCCTACATCAATACATGAATAGCAGCACTATTTTTTTTTTAAATTTGCATGTTGTAGCTCCCTTACTGCAATAGAATTTTTAGATGTCAGGATAATTAGAAACACAAAATGGGAGGTTTAACACCCAGATATGTAGAAAGAAATGTCATAGAAATACATATGTGCAGAGGCAGAGTATGCATCCGGCACGCATTTTTAAAAATGTGATCAAAGGACAGGGCCTATGGGCATCAAGATTGAATTCTAAGAATGAAGATTTTCATTGAGAATTGACACGTCTGAGTGATAATTTCAAATTACAGGGTTACAATCCTAAGAAAGTGGATGAAGTTCTCTCTCAGATACCATTGATGAGGGGGGATGAAGGGAAGCCTTACTTCTCTGAGAAGCAGGTAAGGGGTAACAGATATGAAAGTCACTATAATAAAATGAGAGTACCCCTTATATACTCCAGTAACATTAAACTGTTACAGAATATCTTTGACAGGAATTTGGGTGTCTTATGTACGAATGAACAGATTAAATCTATAGTGTGGGATAGACCAAGTTTTGCTTTCAGAAATAAAAAACGCACTTAAAAGAATGCTGTGTTATCTGATGTTGGATAACAGTAATGAGTTGGCTTAGAGTGTTGTAGGCACACTGCACTGTAACAAATGCAACCTTTGTCATCTGAGTGATACCAGCAATAGGTTTTTACATCCTGACACTGGTAGGATGATGGAGTTTAATAATATATATGCTAGTTGTGATTCTATGCATGTGGTCTACCTGGGTTACTGCCAGGGATGTATGTCCTTCTATGTTGGCAAAATAGACAGAAAGTTCAAGGATCATATTAGAGAGCATGTGTACAATATTAACAGCCAGATAGAAACAAGTGCACAGGCTAAACATGTCATGCAGCATATCCCCACACACTCCTTTAGATTTATGGTGACTGAGACTGTGAATGGGGAAGTAATGTTAGAAATAGAATAGAAACATCAGAACTCAAATGGATTATTAGGATTCAGGCTACTGCAGGTAGGAGTCTGAACAATAAGATATGCATACATTTTGGGTTATTTCTGCTTAATATCTGAGCTTTGGCTGGCTAACATCTACCTGAAATCAGCTGGACATATAAGTGAATTTAAATTCACTTTTATCTGTTCTTTTTCATATAGTACTGTATTTAATTTATTTATTTGTCTTTTTCACTGAATATTAACTCAATTGAAGTTGTAACTGCATCTCTACAGTTAGTTCCCCACCTACCCTCCCTGTTCTTGTTTTGGAGTTAATGTTGGTGGCTTTGAAATTGCCCGCCCCTCTTGTAGATTTGTATTTGGATACTCCTTCTGGGCCCATCTCATTTGCTCACTCAACTGAGTGCAGTGAGATCATATTCTGATTTCAGACACTCCTACTGTGTACAACGAGAGCATTTGGGAAGGACAACCCTTGTAGCCTCTTAATCCTGCTCTGTTCCCTCCCTCAAAAAAAAAAAAAAAATTCTAAGCTTGTTTCCTGCCTTTCCTGTAACTAGTCTAGTCCAGATACAGACTTGCTGTATCCAGGACTGTTGGTAAGCTTCTGAGCCCCCCAAGCCTTTTTGTGTTTGAGGGAAGCATTCTAGCTTATCAGTGGGAGTGGTAAGCATTAAGTAGCCTATCTACCCCGGGAAGAGTGGGTTTTGGCCCAGAAATTGTAGTTCATTGGCCGTTTGGGCATTTTTTTCCATCTCTTTCTACTTTCTGGTTTAAAAGCCCGCGTTTGCATTTGGTCCCCGCCTTTCCTGTAACTAGTGTAGTCCAGGTACAGATTTGCTGTATCCAGGACTGTTGGTAAGTTTCTGAGCCCCCAAGCCCTTCTGTGTTGGAGAGAAGCCTTCTAGCTTATCAATGGGAGTGATAAGCACTAGGTAGCCTGTCTACTACAAGAGGAGTGGTTCTTGGCCCAGAAATTGTAGTTTATTGACCATTTGGACAGTTTGTCCATCTCTTTCAACTTTCTGGTTTAAAAGACCACATCTGCACTTGTTTCTCATCTTTCCTGTAACTAACCTACTGGGAAGCACTAGAAAACCTTAAACTGATACAAGCCTTCTAGCTTAGAAGAGAGACTTTGGAGTGATTAAGTATCAGTTTTCTGTACTTTCTTGCTGTACTTAACTGTTTTCCACCTAAATGCTGATTTTCCAGCATTTATTGATATTTAAAATCTTGTTTTTTTTCACATATTGTGCTTATTTGACTGCCTGCACTTTTAAAAAGTTGTTTTTTGTTTAAATAATTTTGTTTAAATGTTGTAGGCTACACACTAAAGTGCGATAGCCTTTTCTGATCGTTTGTAGTTGTTTAAAGCTGTTTTAAGTGTATTTTTTACTGTCTTTGCCTTATCTTTTTTTAAAAACCCAAAAAAACCCCAAAAATGTCCTTGTTTCCCGCCTTTCTAAGCTAGTATAGTCCAGCTTTCAGGATAGTGTTGAATTCAGGGCTGTGTTACAAGTTTCTGAATTGCCCATACTTACTTGGATAGAAGGAACTTTCTCTGTTCACCTGTGAGAGAGGGGAGCTTTGAGCAGCCTATCTGTCCCTGGAGGAGTGGTTTCAGCCCAGACGTTAGTAGTTTATTGGCCATTTTGTGCTAATTTCTATCTTTTTCATTTCCCTGCTATAAAAACCACATTTGCACAGTTTTGCATGCCGGGCAGTACCGGTTAGCTAAGGTTAAATTATTCCTGGCTCCACTAAGTCTCCTCTTCAGTTTTTCCCTTGAAACTAGTCTAACTCTCAACCTAAGCACTCAAAAAAGCATCCTACAGCCCAGCACTTGCTCAGACCTAATAGCAAGCACAAATATACTCTGACACATGATTGCCCAGCAGGGCAAGGCTCTTTATTCACCCCTCACCAAGCAAGCGACTATGCAGCTCACCCTACTATTCAGGCATGACCAAAGGGCAATTTCAAGTGTACTCTCCAGTCCAGCTGGTGAATCTGGGAATCCTGAGGCAAAGTTACAACTGCCTCATGTACACAGACAACCCTCTCCTCCTAGCACAAAACACTAACATATGCGAGAGATGCAATTATACAGCCAAACTGGAGGCTAAGCTGTCTCCACCCAAGACTGGAACAGTCAGTCAAGAGGAGAAGGTTAACACTTGCACCACACCTTAGGCCACACATAGACCTACTAAAGCAGCACTGGCAAAAAAATACACATAAATACACAAAATCATACTCGGAGGCTCTAAATAAAAACCTGCAAAAGCATCAGAGACCTCCAAAGCAGACACCCAAACAACCTGTACCTCCATTCAAAAACCAGACAACACATAAAACGCAAAATCAGTGTGCCGCACAATCACAGCCCTTAAGGCGAAATAACATACCTAACACACTAGTAATAGGTGACTCTATAGTCAGGCACACTGATGTCCCACTCACTGGGCTGGACAAGCAGAAGGTTACTGTTAGCTGCCTGTCAGGAGCCAGAATCTACCACATGACACACGCACTCAGGTCACTCCAGAAGAAGTACAAATATGACTCTGTCATTGTTCATGTTGGTGTGAATGACCTGAGAAGTACCTCCCTGGACTGCATGAAAAGAGACATGAAGACCTCTGTGATCATGTAGCCCAGGCTGGTATGATCCTGACCCTGAGTAGCATCCTGCCCTCACCAAGAATGATACCTCAGTATAAAGAAAAAAGTATCAGTTTCGACAATTGGCTAAGCTTCTGGTGTCATTCAAAGGGGATCCAGTGTCTGTCAGCCTGGGACGACATGCCCGACAAGCCGCGTTCCTTCACAAGAGACTGCTTGCACCTGTCACCCCTAGGCTTTCAAATATTGGCCAAGGCTCTTGCTGCCCCCATAGTGCCTTTTTTAGGCAAGGCTCAAAAGTCAAACCCACCTCCATAAACAGCACAATTAACAAAAAACTGAGGGTTATGCTACTCAATGCCAGGAGTTTAAAATCTCAAAATGCATGCACTCGAAGCACTCCTCAGTATAGAGAACGTCGACATCTGTGCAGTAACTGAAACCTGGATCAAGGCTCCAGAGAGCACCCCAGTACTACCGGGCCACAGAACACAGACTGAAACACAAAAGGAGTGGGTGTATCCATATTCATCAAGGATACCTACACCTCCAGGTTAGTGGCGCAGCATGATACCTCTGAGATCATCCATGTGCAACTAACACTGGGCAAATCTGCAATGCAAATTGTGGCCTGCTATAGATTATCCTCCATGACCCAGGACCACCACTCCACCTTTCCTGAGACACTGGAAAACATGAAGGTCCTACAAACACCCTGATATTGGGCGATTTCAATTACCCTACCATTAACTGGGAAAACTACTCGAGTACATACTCCCAGGCCCAGTGCTTCCTGGAATTCATGAACTCAAATGCCCTGGATTAGCTGGTAAACTCCCCTACCAGAGGTGAAAACATATTCGACCTGGTCATCACCAACAAGGGCAACAGGTGTCCCACACCAGAGATCAACCTGTCGCTGGTTAGATCAGACCATAAACTAATCACTCTGGATGTCCACACACCACCACCACCCCCAACTAAGGAAACCACAGTAAAAAACTTTTCTAAAGCAAACTTCACCTTACTTAAGACAGAGGCAGTAAGTTTCACAGCCCCCACGCTAAAGGATAACGCTGCCCAAGATGCAGAAACCTTTACAAATAGACTCTATGAGCACCTACAAGGATGCATGGATTGTGCCATCCCTAGCAATACCAAGACTCACTCCTCTAAGAGAAGGAAACCAGTCTGGTGGAACCCTGCCATAAACAGGCTATACAATAGAAGGAGGAAACTAGTTCAGAAAAAAAAGCAAATCCCAAGAAGGAAAGACATCCCTGATCCGTATCAGTAAGAAACTCATGTCCCTCATTAAATCATCCAAGTATAACTTTGAAAGAAAAATAGCCAAGGATTCAAAAGATAACCACAAAGCCTTCTTTAGCTATGTTAAGTATTTAAGTAGCAACTCACAGATATGCACTGAACTAGTGCAAAATAGCACAAAATATACTGAACCTACTGATATTGCCAACATCCTGGCAGATAGATTCAGTGCAAACTTCATCCCCCTCTCACCACCAAAAGAGCCCACAACAATACCGGAAAAGTGTAGTGTCTCAGAAATCACAGATGCACAGGTGAAAACAGCCCTTTCAAAAGCCAAAAATGCAGCGTCAATGGGGCCAGATGGTGTACCAGGCTGCATCTTGCACGAACTACAAAACAAACTAACCCCCCCCCACCTAAACACGCTGTTTAACCTCAGCCTCTCCACAGGCTACATGCCCATAGAATGCACACAGCAATGGTTATTCCACTCCACAAAGGAGGGGCCACAACTGACCCTGGTAACTATCGCCCCACAAGCATGACTAGCCTGGTCTGCAAGGCTATGGTGCGCATCATCATGGAACTCATTAACAAAGACATTGGGAACCTCCAAACACTTGACCCGACCCAGTTCGGCTTTGTTAAGGGTAGATCATGCCTACTAAACCTGGATGAATTCTTCTAGACAGTTACCAAGGCCATAGTCGAGGGAAAGGTGGTTCACACAGCCTACCTTGACCTCATCAAGGCTTTTGATGCCATTCCCCTCTCGGGTATTACAGAAAATCTCACCAGCCTGAACATAAACCCCTACGTCACGAGATGGGTTGCCAACTAGCTTACAGACAGAACTCACACAGTAAGAATAGTGGTCTCCAGGTCCGGCTTGGTCCTGGGACCCCTACGTTTTGGCATATACTTTTCAGAAGTACAGGCAAACCCAGGAGGACTATGGCTAACCATGTTCACAGATGACTGCAAACTGAGAGCCATAATTGACTCTCTGGCTGACATGGACATCCTCCAAAAGGGCCTTACTGAGATGGACACCTGGTGTTAAAGTCATGGCCTCAAGCTAAATGCCAAAAAATGCATAGTCATCCCATTTGGGAAAAACAAAACACCCACGAATTACCACATAGGTGGCAACCCCCTAAATACAGAAGAGGTAATAAGAGATCTGGGGACCCAGGTAGATAGTAATCTCTCCTTTGACAATCATATTACCAAAGTAGTTAGGAAATCCTTCTATGTGGCCCATCTAATTACTAAAGGGTTCACATCTAGAAATAAAGAGGTTATAGTGCCCCTCTACTCGTCACTCATCAGACCCATCATAGAGTACAATTCCCCATCTGGGATGTACCTCACAAGACACTTCCAACAGCTGGAAAGACCTTAAAAGTACCTCACCAAGAGGATTACTGGCCTCAAGCATATGTCCTATGCAGCCCGACTGAAAAAACTCTGGTTGTACTCAATGGCATATCGCTTACTCAGAGGTGATCTCTGCCTGACTTAGAAAGTCATGTCTAACTCAGAATTGATGGACATGCTCCACCTAAAGAAATCCAAGTCACTGTGAGCTATGCATTCTAGTGAGCTAAACCTTGCAACAACAATAAATAAAACATGCTGGAGGGATAAATTCCTGTCACAGAGACTCCCCATGGTTTGGAACAAAATTCCAAACTACATTAGGCAGAGCCTTGACGAGTGGATGGTAACAGAAAATACACCCCTGGGATCACTTCATTGGCTCTGCTTGACAAAGGATCAGTTAATTAATCAATGGCTAGGCTTATAAATGCCCTCGGGCAGATAGCCTAGTATCTACCTATGAACCTATGAAGGGTTGGGAGGGTGGCCTAGTGGTTAAGGTGTTTGCTTTGCAAACACAAGGTACAGGGTTTGAATCTCACAGGGAATAACTGGCTAGGCTTAAAATGGCCTGGAAGGGCAGTTAGCCTGGTACTAACCTATAACCCTATTGAACCCATTCTGCAAGCTAGAGAGTTGAAGAGATAGAATGCATGCCAGAATATATATATATATATATATATATATATATATATATAGAGAGAGAGAGAGAGAGAGACTTTATATATGTTCTTACTTTTTTATATATGCTGTTTTTTTTTATATATGCTGTTTTTTATATCTGTCACTATTTTTTATATGAATGAATAACTTTTCTGCCAGCCAGTCAGATAAATGCTCCGTTGCTGAAATATTAGTCAGGAAACTCAATAAAGTACAATAAGCAACGAAGCAAAGCAGGTAGTCACTTGACATCAGCCAAATCAGTTCTTTCGCAAAAATAGCTTAACTTTTCATAAAATAGTAAAACATATCATAAAATAAAACGTTTTTATTAACCTGATGCGCTTTCACTAGATTAGCTTCTTCAGATCAACATAAGTCAAATTCATCTAAAATTCTATTTAAAGCTCTCGGATTGACTAATCAATACAGGTGTCCATCGTAAAAATTGTTATCATAATTCATTTTTACTGAGAACAAGTATGCATCCAGCACATATCTTTAAAAATATAATTAAAGGCCAGGGCATCAGGGCATCGAGACTAAATCCATTAGATGATTGTTTCAATAAAGAGCTTATGAACCTCAAAGGAAAATTTCTAAACAGAGGTTATAGTGAGGTAGAAATAGATAATAATTTTAAAGAGATTCCTACATTACGCACAGAAGTAGCAGCACCTTATTATGGCCCTACTCAAGGTACAGGAGTGATTGATATTTGTAGTAAACAGAATACAATCAGATTCCCTATATTTTTTACATCTGATAGTCAAGGAATTAGTGAGATACTCAATAAGAATTGGTCCATTTTACAAGTAGATGAGAATATCAAGAAAAATTGTAGGTGAACAACCGAAGTTTTTATATAAAAATAAGAAAGACCTTAAGAGATTATTATGCTATCCTAAGAAGGAACATCTGGAAACAGGGAATACAGCACCATGTGGGTCATGCAATTTTTGCACATATATTGATACATCTAACAAATTAATTCATCCAGAATTGGAGAAAGAATTTATTTTATCATATAAGGCTAATTGTAAAACAACAAATCTTGTATATTTAGCTGAATGCCAAATATGTCACTCATTTTATGTTGGGAAAACCAACAAGACACTGAAAGACAGAATCCGAGAACATGTGTATCATATTCGTAAAAAATCAGAACATAATGCATTGGCGAAGCATGTCATTAATACTAATGATACACATTGGTTTAAGTTTAGAGTTCTGGAAATTATTTCCCCTAGTATCCGTGAAGGCGATATTCGCAACCATACTGAATACAGAGAGAATATTTGGATCATTATGCTTAGAGCAGACAGAGGTAAGGGTCTAAATGAGAGAGCTTCTATTAAGCCACTACTTAAAAAGCACAGGAAGATGAAATAACTCAATAATGAATAAATGTATAGGTATTTATTATTCAGGATATATTTCTAGGCTGAATTTCATCTTTTTAAATATGCGCTTTAGATATTATTATTATTATATTTATGTTTATATATTTTGTGTTGCATACATTTTTTCACACATTTTTTATATATTTATGTATTTATATTTTATATATATATATATATATATATATATATATATATATATATATATGTTTATAGTTTATATTTGATTATTCTGTAAGTAGGATTGATAGAATATTCCTGCTATATGTCCTAAGAGATATATATAGAGAAATATATAATGAGATACCTTTAAAATGTTTTAATTTGTTAATTGATAGTGAGAGCTGATTGGGCTCCTGTGATTTGAATGTGTTATTTAAATAGAATTTTAGATGAATTTGACTTATGTTGATCTGAAGAAGCTAATCTAGCGAAAGCGCTTATCAAGTTAATAAAAACATTTTATTTTATGATATGTTTTACTATTTTATGAAAAGTTAAGCTATTTTTGCGAAAGAACTGATTTGGCTGATGTGAAGTGACTACCTGCTTTGCTTCGTTGCTTATTGTACTTTATTGAGTTTCCTGACTAATATTTCAGCAACGGAGCATTTATCTGACTGGCTGGCAGAAAAGTTTTTCATTCTTGTTCTTTTACTTATTGTTATCACTGTCGCCACTTGGAGCAGGGTTATGCAGACGAATGTGCCTATCGAATTGGATTATAATCCACGGAGAGAGGAGAAGGTGGACGACACATTGAGGAAAAGATTCCTTCAATGCCTTACATGCGCAAAGAGTGCATCATGGCAACTCGAGGCGAATGCCTTTTCGGGTGATATCAGCAATGCGACTAGTGATTTGGAGCATTTGCAACAATCTCTGAATCAGTTGGAGAAAGACTTTCTTAAACTCAAACGTTTACAGGTACAGCAATTACATTTCCAGTACTGTTTAGACCGTAAAATAATACAGAGAGTTCTGAGAGTTTTTAATATGCCAACCCAGGGAGCGTATTATCCTGAACTGCTTACCCGTTGACAACAAATCAATCTAGAGGTAAGCAGGAACTATTTAACTTTATTAATAGACTTCTTTTTGCCAGAGGAATCTAAATTGATGGAAGGTATAAAGAGACAGGAACGATATTTATATGAAACCTTTTCTACAACCATTGTAAATCCTATGTTTGAGAGTCTGCTTGATGGCATAGCAGCATTTGAACGTAGACTATTACATCAGAAAAGGAACAAGATCATACGGGACACAAATGATTTTAAAGACGTGGCCTAGGAATGGACAAAGTGTTGATAGAGTGTATAATGTTGATAGCGACATAAATAATTTGAATGATAATATGAAGAATGTGAATGATAATATGAATGCTCTAACTAATACCATGACCATAGATAATTTGAACACTGCTAATACTGAAGTTAGACTAGGGAGTTCTGTACATGATTTAATTGGTAATGTAGATGCATCTAATAGTAGAGAGAGTCTACATATAAGTGTTGAACATGCGTTATGTAACTCAGAGAGTCTACGACTGATGCTAGTAGTGGATTGGTCAGTCACCAATTGATTGGTGACAGGACAGCACAAACGAATGGGAATTTATATCCTGAGATATTTGTTACTAAATCACCATTAATAACATTAGAACAAGAACCAGTAGTTCGACCGAAAGTTCTAACAAAGAATGATGTAATTACCACTGATTATGTAAAGAATTTAGGGGAAAACGTTTCTTTACCCCTTCCATTCAGGAAAGACAGAGGTATACGAAGAACTCGGTCCATGAGTCGTGGCCGTCAGAAACGGAAACACTCAGGAGAGATTTCAACAAATAAAACATTGAAAAAGATGTGGGGAAAGTAGACGATTTATTAATGTTTAATATCTCATCCCGCACTTTTACATTAGAAGAAGAGAATTTGTTTGAGAAAGGTCTGAATTTTATACCTACTAGTAGAAGTCATATAACAGACACTATTTTAGATCTCAAAGTATTTTGTTGTAACATCATGCTAAAATGTCTGCATGGGAATGTGAATATACAAGAAGCTGATATGGGAACTAATAATGAATATAAGCTAAGAAACCTTAGTAATTTTGTACCTAGCAATCACCCATTAGTGGAAGCTTATTAGAAACTAACTGAAGAGGAACTTTTTAAATATTATGATATACAAAGCAACAGTTTCAGTAGGAAAAAGGGAAGAATGAAAAAAGAGAATTTAAGTTTTAAAGAAAAAGAATTTTTAAAGGGACTTCAGACAGATGACTCTATTATTGTAAGACCAGCAGATAAGGGAGGTAGGATGGTAGTTATGGATACCACCCAGTATAATATATCCATGGAGAGGTTATTGAATGATACTTTTTATAGAAGAATAACAAAAGAGGAAACACATAGTATCATCCATTATGTCACTTCTACATTATTAGATATGTATAAAGGAGGAATTATTTCACAAGAACTATTGAGTTATTTAATGGTTATTAATCCGTTAATACCTACAATACATGGCCTGCCGAAAATTCACAAAAATGCCATGGATCCTCCTATGAGGCCTATAGTCTCTGGAGGTGGTTGGCTGACAGAGCCACTCTCCATATATGTGGAGAAATATCTTAGACCCATTATAAATGAAAATCAGTTTGTTCTTAGAGATACAAAACAATTTCTAATGGACTTATATATCTGTCTAGAGAAGAATGAAAACACACAGGATTTATTATTAGTCACATTGGATGTACAATCCCTATTCACACTTATACCTAATGAATTAGGAATCCAGTATATAACGGCATATTTGCAGAAACACAGCAAATATACTGAAGTACAGATTGATTTAATTTCATATTTTTTAGAACTTGTTCTAGAAAACAATTTATTTGTATTTGGAGATAGGCTATATGTGCAACTAGATGGTGTAGCAATGGGAACCCATGTGCCAACAGCTACGCTAATATGTTTTTGGCACAGTGGGAAGAAAGTACCCTTTTTGTACTAGAAGGCTTTACTAGACATGTGACCTTCTATCGGCGTTTTGTAGATGATCTTTTTATACTTTGGGACGGAAATAAACAACAATTAAAAGAGTTCCTAGATAGAATGAATAATCTTAATAATTATTTGAAGTTTACTATGGAATGGTCAGAATCAAAAATAAATTATTTAGATTTATATATAGAAAAGCTCTCGGATGGACTAATCAATACAGGTGTCCATCATAAAAATTATCGTAATTCATTTTTACTGAGAACAAGTATGCATCCAGCACATATCTTTAAAAATATAATTAAAGGCCAGGGCATCAGGGCATCGAGACTAAATCCATTAGATGATTGTTTCAATAAAGAGCTTATGAACCTCAAAGGAAAATTTCTAAACAGAGGTTATAGTGAGGTAGAAATAGATAATAATTTTAAAGAGATTCCTACATTACGCACAGAAGTAGCAGCACCTTATTATGGCCCTACTCAAGGTACAGGAGTGATTGATATTTGTAGTAAACAGAATACAATCAGATTCCCTATATTTTTTACATCTGATAGTCAAGGAATTAGAGAGATACTCAGTAAGAATTGGTCCATTTTACAAGTGGATGAGAATATCAAGAAAATTGTAGGTGAACAACCGAAGTTTTTATATAAAAATAAGAAAAACCTTAAGAGATTATTATGCTATCCTAAGAAGGAACATCTGGAAACAGGGAATATAGCACCATGTGGGTCATGCAATTTTTGCACATATATTGATACATCTAACAAATTCATTCATCCAGAATTGGAGAAAGAATTTATTTTATCATATAAGGCTAATTGTAAAACAACAAATCTTGTATATTTAGCTGAATGCCAAATATGTCACTCATTTTATGTTGGGAAAACCAACAGGACACTGAAAGACAGAATACGAGAACATGTGTATCATATTTGTAAAAAATCAGAACATAATGCATTGGCGAAGCATGTCATTAATACTAATGATACACATTGGTTTAAGTTTAGAGTTCTGGAAATTATTTCCCCTAGTATCCGTGAAGGCGACCATACTGAATACAGAGAGAATATTTGGATCATTATGCTTAGAGCAGACAGAGGTAAGGGTCTAAATGAGAGAGCTTCTATTAAGCCACTACTTAAAAAGCTCAGGAAGATGAAATAACTCAATAATGAATAGATTTATAGGTATTTATTACTCAGGATATATTTCTAGGCTGAATTTCATCTTTTTAAATATGCGCTTTAGATATTATTATTATTATATTTATGTTTATATATTTTGTGTTGCATACATTTTTTATATATTTATGTATTTATATTATATATATATATATATATATATATATATATATATATATATATATATATATATATATATATATATTTTCTATATGTTTATAGTTTATATTTGATTATTCTGTAAGTAGGATTGATAGAGTATTCCTGCTATATGTCCTAAGAAATATATATAGAGAAATATATAATGAGATACCTTTAAAATGTTTTAATTTGTTAATTGATAGAGAGAGCTGATTGGGCTCCTGTGATTTGAATGTGTTATTTAAATAGAATTTTAGATGAATTTCACTTATGTTGATCTGAAGAAGCTAATCTAGCGAAAGCGCTTATCAAGTTAATAAAAACGTTTTATTTTATGATATGTTTTACTATTTTATGAAAAGTTAAGCTATTTTTGCGAAAGAACTGATTTGGCTGATGTGAAGTGACTACCTGCTTTGCTTCGTTTCTTATTGTACTTTATTGAGTTTCCTGACTATTTTTTATATATTCTGAAACTCCAAACCACTTCATCCAAAAAACAAAGTAAAAAAACAAAACTCCAAACCACGGACAGAAACGAGCCAGACACCAAGAATGTTTTAGCGCTTTCGTTTGATTTAATAATGTACAAACTTCATCAGAAAGCGTTTTCTGTAACTTTAAGGCTGAATTGGCCAGGTGACCTCATTGGCTAGTTTGTATTTTAAAAATGTTGTCTTTTGGCTCTTTCTGTATGTCTGATGAAACACCAAAGGTGCTGCGAAAGCACTCACTATCATTAAAAGTTTATGCTTTGTGTTGCCGTGGCTTGTTCCTTCACTATCTTTGTGTATTCTGTTTTCTGAGTGTTGGACCAATTATCCTAACTGTCCTTACTGTTTGCTTTGTTATATTTGCTTTATTGTTGGTGTCCTCTGTTGTATGTGCTGTTTGTTTATCCTGCTCTCCTACCCAAGTGCTGTTGTACTCGTAAACTTGGTGGCTTTGGAATTGCCCACCCCCTGCTGTTAATTTGATTTTGATCACTCCTCCCAATCCCATCTCATTTGATCACTCAGTTGAGTGCAGTGAGATCATTTGGGTAGTACTACCCCCTTGGTTCTTTAACTTTGGACACTCCTCCCTGTCTTATCTCATCAGCTCAGTGCACTGAGTACAGAGAGGAGCATTTGGTAAGGCCTGCTCCCTTAGTTCCTTAATCTTGTACTATCTTCTGTTTCACCCCTCTCCACTTAAAAAAAATTACACTTTCTTCAGCTGCTTTTAGTGTAATGGTGTTCTTCCTACTTTTAATACCTTATTTTTGCTGTTTGCTCTTAAGTGTTCACATGCTTTTATTCTGCTACATTTATTATTGCTTGTTAGTAGCCTAATTAAACGCATCTGTTATTCTAGCATCTTAGTTTTGGTTTTAGCACTTGTGCTTCAGGCCCATTACTTTACATTCAACAAGGCTCTTGTGATCTACACTCTTGTGGACAAACCCTTATTAAAACCCTCTCTCCATAAGTCTGCCCAAGCATTTAGAACACTATGTCTGGACAACTCTTATCAGTTTCTCCTGCCAGCCTGGTCAACATCGGGATACTGAAACAGTGTGGCAACTGACTCATGTTCACTGACAACCCTCTTCTCCTAGCACATAATTCTTCTACTGAGAAATGCATCTACATTAGTAACTTGGAATCCATGCTCTCTCACGGCAGAGTCAGTACTCCTGACAAAGAGGAGATTGCCAGCACAAACACCACACCACTCACACCACATAGCCAAGCACAACACACACCCACCTATGCAGAGGTCCTCAAAAAAAATTATCTAAACAGCAGAGACCTCGAAAACACACTCAAAAACATTCCACAGACAACACCAAGCACATGACACACAGTAGACAACACGCCAGTGTCTCACAAACACAGCTCAAACGGCAAAACAGTAAACCATCACAGCCCACAAGATATAACAATAAACCAAACATACTAGTCATTGGTGACTCAATTATGAAACACACTGATGTTCGCCTCACCAGGCTTGACAAGGAGAAGGCCACAGTCACTTGTTTGTCTGGTGCCAGAATCCGCCACGTCACACATGGACTTAAGTCTGACCACAACAAGTACAAGTATGAGCCTGTATTTGTCCATGTTGGTGTGAATGACTTGAGATATACTTCCCTGGACTATATGAAGAGAGACATGACTGAGCTCTTAGAGTATGTGTCCCAGGCAGGTATGACCTTATCCCTAAGCAGCATTTTACCTTCACCAACAATGATACCACAATACCAATAAAAAATAATTGACTTTAACAATTGGCTTAGTTTCTGGTGTCATTCCAAAAGGATCCAGTACCTGTCTGCCTGGGATGACATTGCCAACAGGCCTCAATGCTTTGCCAGAGATGGACTCCACCTGTCACTGCTGGGTTTCTGGATCCTGGCCAAGGCTCTCATCTCCCCCATTGTGCCTTTTTTAGGCAATGCCCCAAAGACAAAGCTTTCAACATAAAATATCTGTCAAATAGCAAATTGAAGGTCATGCTGCTTAACGCTAGGAGCCTTAACCTGAAAATGCACTCACTGGAGGTTCTCTTTACACTGGAAGATTACAATGTCTGTGTGGTCATGGAAACTTGGTTCAGAGATGTGAAGAGCACCCCTGCCTTGCCAAGCTATACCTCATTCCACACATTCTGACCTCAAAATTAGATTGGGAAGACTAAGGGTAGTGGAGGCTCTATCTTCATTAAGGACAAGCACACCTCCAGACTGGTTTGCCAGCATGATGGACTGGAACTACTCCAGGTGCAACTGACAGCTGGCAAGACATGCATTCATGTTACAGCCAGCTATAGACCCCCTCCATGACTCATGACACCCACTCCTCTTACTTTCATCTACTTGACTCCATCAAGATACCCCCTAACACCTTGATCCTTGGCGACTTCAACTACCCCACCATAGACTGGATGAACTATTCTTGCATTAATGCACTCACTCAATGATTCCTTGACTTCATCAATTCTGTGCACTAGATCAGCTCATCTCATCCCCCTCAAGGGGAAATAACATTCTGTACTTGGTTCTCATCAACATGGGCAATGGCTGCACCACTCTCATAGTATGTTCTTCCCTGGTAAGATCAGATCATCAGACTGTCTCATTCAAACTTTCTATCTCCCCAACCCCCCAACCCCCCCAACCGTAATCAAGCTAAAAAACTTCTTAAAAGCTGACAACAACCTCCTAAGGGATGGGTATCTGTAGCTTCACACCACAGCACCCTCATAGGATGCATACAATTATGCTGAACAGTACATCAATGTAGTATACAAGCGCCTGTACAACTGCATGGATTCAGCCATACCCAATAGAACTAAAATCTGCTCCTCAAGGAAACACAAACCTGTTTGGTGGACATCCTCTACCAACAGGCTTTACAAGAAAAGGAAGAAAATGTTGTCCAGGGGTAGAAAGGAACATATTCCAAATTGGAAAAATTGGAGAAAGTATATGACAGAGTGCCTAGAGAGGAGTTGTGGTAATGTATGAGGAAGTCAGGAGTGTCACAGAAGTATGTAAGAGTGGTATAGAATATGTACGAGGGTAGTGTGACAGCAGTGAGGTCTGCGGTGGGAGTGATGGATGCGTTTAAGGTGGAGGTGGGATTACATCAATGATCAGCTATGAGCCCTTTCTTATTTGCAATGGTGATGGACAGGTTGACAGATGAGATCAGACAGGAGTCCCTGTGGACTATGATGTTTGCAGATGACACTGTGATCTGTAGTGAGAGTAGGGAACAGGTGGAGGAGACCCTGGAGAGGTGGAGATATGCTCTATAGAGAAGAGGAATGAAGGTCAGCAGGACTAAGAATATATGTGTGTGAATGAGAGGGAGGATAGAGGAATGGTGAGGATGCAGGGAGTAGAGGTGGCAAAGGTGGATGAGTTTAAGTACTTGAGATCAGCCATTCAGAGTAATGGTGAGTGTGGAAGAGAGGTGAAGAAGAGAGTATAAGCAGGATGGAGTGGGTGGAGAAGAGTGTCAGGAGTGATTTGTGACAGACGAGTACCAGTAAGAGTGAAAGGGATGGTCTACAAGAGGGGAGTGAGACCAGCTATGTTATATGGGTTGGAGACAGTGGCATTGACAAAAAGGCAGGAGTCAGAGCTTTACGTGGCAGAGTTGAAGATGTTAAGATTTGCACTGGGTGTGATGAGGATGGACAGGATTAGGAATAAGTATATTACAGGCTCAGCCCAGGTTGGAACGTTTGGAGACAAACCAGTGAGGCAAGATTACGTTGGTTTGGACATGTGCTGAGGAGGGATGCAGAGTATATTGGGAAAAAGATGCTAAGGATGAAGCTGCCAGGTAAAAAGAAAAGAGGAAGGCCTAAGATAAGATTTATGGATGTGGTAAGGGAGGACATGCAGGTGGTTGGTGTGACAGAGCAAGATGCAGAGGACAGGAAGAAATGGAAATAGTTAATCTGCTGTGGCAATCCCTAAAGGGAGCAGCCGAAAGAAGAAGAATTCCAAATTGGAAAAACTCCCTCCTTAGCCTCAGAAAGCAAATTAGATCACTAGGGAAAGCCTCCAAAGCTAATTATGAATTGAAACTAGACTCCAAAACAAAGCAAAACCAGAAAGCCTTCTTCAGTTATGTCACCCCATTGGCTTGACAAGTCTGATCTGTAAAGCCATGGGACATATTATTATGGATCTCATAAACAAGGACATATATAATCTCCAAGCACTTGACCCCACTCAGTTCGGATTCATCAAGGGCAGATCTTGCCTGCTGAACCTGGTTGAATTCTTTGACACTGTCACCAAGGCCCCGGATGAGGGAAAGTCAGTTCATACAGCTTACCTTGACTTGGCCAAGACCTTTGCACAATCCTTCACTCAGGCATCATCGAAAAGCTAATACAACTTGGCGTAAATCCCTATCTCATCAGGTGGGTGGTCAACTGGCTCACTAACAGGGCCCTCAAACTCAAAATAGGCACCTCCACTTCTGATAGCAGACCTATCACTAATGAATTTCCCCAGCGATCTGTCCTGGGAACCCTATTGTTTGGCATCTTCTTCTCAGAGGTCCATGCAAAGTCAAAAAGCCTGTGACTGACCATGTTTGTGGATGGCTGTAAGTTAGGTGCAGTCATTGATGCCCCAAATGATGTTAATGTACTACAAGAGAGTCTCACAGCAACTAATGACTGGTGCCAAAGTTATGGCCTAATGCTAAACACAAAAAAAGTATTGTTATACCATTCAGCAAAAACACAGCCCCTACTGATTACCACATCAATGGCAACCCCCTAAGCACACAACCTGTGGTGAGAGACCTGGGCTCTTAGGTTGATAACAACCTCACATTCGACCATCATGTAGCAGCAGTGGTCAGAAAAGAATTTTACTTGGTTCATCTCATAAGTAAAGGGGTTGCATCCAGGAAAAAAGGAGGTTATTACCTCTCTATACTCCTCCCTCATTAGATCAATAATTGAGTATAACGCCCCATTTGGTATGTACCTCTCCAAACATCTGCACCAACTGGAATGGCCACAGAAATACCTCACAAAGAGAATCCATGACCTCCAACACCTATCCTATGTGGACAGGCTCAAATCACTATCACTGTACTCTGTATCATACAGATTACTCAGAGGTGATCTGTGCTCCCTTATAAGGCAGTCTGCCCTACTAGAGATGCTCCATATCCATAAGTCTAACTCCTTCTGCATTACCCACTTGGAAGGTCTACATCTAATGTACAACATCAACAAAACCTGCTGGAGGGACAGGTTTGTCTCCCAGACGCTTCTCATAAATGTGAAACAGAGCACCTCACTGACCCTCTTCAAGCAGAAACTTGATGACTGTATGGGAAACCACAAATTTTTTCTAGGGGTTCCACCTGTGTCACCTGTGCCCCTTATAGACAGGGGTGACAGGTGCTGACTGAGGTTTCTTTTTGGGGATAAACTCTTGGTTAGGCTTGTAGGGGCCCCAGGGCCATTAGCCTAGTAACCTCCTATGATCCTATATTGCTGGCCCTCACCTCAGGGGAAACGATATGTGCTCACTGACATGTGGGAGCATAGCATCCAGGAATTGGTAGAGTATCATGGATGCAGATGGCTGTGACACCCCCATCATGTCCCCGGTTGGTCTTTGAAAACTACCTGTAGCTAGTATCCTAAGGGATACACATACCTTAGTTTCCCCGAGATGGATTCCCCTCTGTTAGTTCTGGCTCTGAGTTGAGGATGGCAGAGCACACTGAGTTTTTGTAATATGTCCCTGTCCACCCTGTAGTGCTGTACAATCTCCAGCTCATGCAGCACCTGGAAGGTTACCCTGGGCCTGAACACTCTTCTCCTTCTCTGCCGAGGCCTATTGTCAGCAGCACCAGCAGCATTGACTTCAGCTTCTAGCACATACAGATGTAGAATAGCTGCAGCAGCCCTAGCATTATCTCAGTTAAAATTTCCAAGTCTCTACTCCAATGGTTCAGAGTACTGAGGGAAAACAGAATGTAGAGTGCATGCATACTTTATATAGTTGTGGTGTAGGTCCACCATGTGGGATTAGCTAATTATGATTCAGTTCATCTGCTTAGGATATAATTGACATGCTTTAAAGGCCCTACTTTAGTGCACAATGTGGTGCTATGCACAGCGTCATGCAGCATAGCTTATACAAAACTGTGTATTATTAATTGAATATATCTGGTTTCCATTTACAGATGGTTACGTCATGACTATGACATGGGAGTTCTTGTTGCATCAACATGCTAAGCTATGTCCAAACCATTTGCAGCAAGCAGCTGTGCAAACATGCTCACTGAACACAAAATATCATAAAAGTGACATGACACCCCCCCCATGTCATTCACTTCCAGTGGGAATATAAACACTGTGTAGGAGCCTACATGAAGTGGATTTGCATACACAGTTGTTCCCTTTAACGATTCAACACATCCATGGCATTTACCCCTCATCTGCATAATATTTATGCTGACAGCCTGGAAACTATTCAGTTCATAGCCATGTAAGCTGGGTAACAACGTGAATGCACAACTGTACAGATCCAACGCAAGGTCTTAGAGTACATTTGTCTAGAGTACATTATAAGCGTTATTTTACAAATTTTTATTTTATTTTTATGTTAAACATGTTTGTGCAATGCGGCGCATAGTGCAAACATGGGGAAATTTAAAAAAATACATATATTAATTTCACATAATACCTGTTGTTTTCTGACAGCCACAATATATGTTCTGAACATTTTGTCATCTTACCTTTTCAGATGAATTATGTCCATATTTGTGGACTTTTCCATCCCCTTCTTTCAGTGACTCCTGTACATGGAAAATTTCCACTTATACTACTAACACAGACACAGAGTCTACACAGATGCATTACAGCTTCTTGGATTGCTCCACCTTGTTAATCTGCATAAAATCCAGCTAATTAAGACAAAATCTGCATTGCTTGAAAGATTCCTTAGCTGTGCATGCATGAGCGCCACTATATGGAGTTTACTGAATCTAAAACTGTTTGCACCTATGATAAAAAGTTTAATGTTAGCTTTACTGAATTCTCTTGTTAGTTTGAAGCCATGCCAGGGCTGTTCTACAGTTCCATGATCTGAAAACAATTAAGTTCCCCTCTCACAAGTTGGCCAGCAACATGAGATTATGGATAAGATGATCATTCAGGCCAATGGGATGAGGGGTGATCCAGCAGATGATTAGAGCATCACAGGAGGCCAAAAATCAGTTATTAAAAAATATTTCTAGAGACTTCTTCTTAGCTATAGTCAGCTTGCTGTAGCTGTCTCCTTTGTAAACATTGATCAGTGCAAAGCTGACTCATTGACTCATATGTAAAATTTCATTTTTAGAACATAAAATAATTTTTGAAATTAAACTGTCTATTGGGTTGAAATCATAACTGTGTCTGTTGCTTAAATGTTATCAAATGGAAGGTGTATCTCTTCATATCTTTTCCACTTATTTTTATTTCTTTCTCTGTATCATTTTGAGCAATCATTTTATAGATATATTCTAGATTCATAGTTACTAGACATGCAGTCCAGGAGATCATGTAGGAACTTAGCCCAAATTCTCAAATCAATCAAAGCACTGTTTGGTTATTTGACTTGCTCGAGGTTATGCAGTAGGAAATAAAGGAGGGACTCAAACCCTGCACCACAGGAAATAGCTCATTAGCAGTTCATAACCTGCGCCCTCTTTGCTTGTACCAGACTAGCATCTCTTTTCTTAGTTACATATTTATTAACCCCTTGCATCCTCCTTGCCAACTAGGTTTTTCCTGAAGTTTTGTGTTCTAAGATACTCAGAGGAAGATGAGGGCTCGTGGATTTCTTCATAATCCTGCATGGTTTAAGAGATTTATTTTCTTGAGTGGCCTTTACAGTAGAACAGTAGAAGTGCAAATGTAAGCTTCTCTGTAGTTCTAGCCAGAGTACATACACACTCTGTGGTGGGGTGATGCCCTACAGAAACCTCAAGGCAACTGTAGCAGTGCCAGGCCTTTCCCCCCAGTCAGAATTTCATAGTGGGGCATTGTCAACCTCTACACCTGAGATGGGTGATGAAAAAGCAGTCACTCATTCCCCTGTTTTCACAGCTTTGCAGTGACCTAGACTATTAATCACACTTCACCTGAGCACAGTTAGGGCCAAAACCTGAACACAGCAGTGTTGCCATAGGCTGGTGTGTGAGACACACACTTGGCTACTGTATCAGATAAAAGTATGTAACTGTCTTCCACAAATGACAGTTTTAGTTTCTTATGTGAAACTGTTAAGATGGGTGCATGTACTTATTTGCTATATGTTTTTTATGGCCCACTAGCCAAAACTACTGGTCTTATTAAAGGACCATTTGGTCTGTTTAAATGGCTTATTCAGACTTAAAACATCATAGATGCAACATTATGGAAGCAGAGGTTCCAAAAATCAGATTACACTCAGGACGTAGTTTATTCACAACTTGCTTCAGTCATGAAATTATTCCATCAGCAATAAGAAGGTGAACCACAAAGTACACCACAACAGATTCCTAACCACTAGACGGTTTTATCTAATACCCTGCAAAAACCTAAAGGTATTTCAAGTCCCACAAACACTTTTACTGATACATGGGGACATCCACCCCAACCCTGGTCCCAATAATCTTCTCAGCCATACCCCTACTAACCAAACTGCTAATAGTTTTGGTTCACCTTTCTCCACTGACTCCCTCTCAATAGCTCACCTAAATATTCGCAGCATCAACAATAAAATCACACAACTCCATGCTTTAATTGACTTCTATGCCTTTAATATTCTCTGTCTCACTGAAACTTGGCTTAAACCAGGTACCAAAGACAATGAAATCACTCCCCCAGGCTATAGCACCTTAAGGCAAGATCGTCTTAACAAAAAGGGTGGGGGAGTGGCCTTATTATACAAATTCCAACTGCAGGTAGCCTTAATTGACTCCTTGCCCCCTTCCCCAGCTAATGCTGAAATACTCTGAACCAAATTCCAAGTTAATAAAACCAAAGCTATCTATATAATATGCTCCTACATCCCTCCAGGCAATAACGTCAATACACTAGAAAATATCCTTAGCTGGGTCTCCTGTAGCTTTCCTCAGGAAACCATAATCTTAGGAGACTTTAATATTAATTGGAACTGCATCTCTCCCAAACCCACCATTCACCTAAATCTCCTTAACTTTCATCAAACCATTAACTCCCCTACTAGAATACACAAATCAACCCACAAACAAACCATTCTGGATTGGATACTGATCAACAACAATCCCCTCTCTTATAAAACTGGAATACTCCCTGACAATATCAGCGACCATCTCCTTACCTATATCACTAAACAAAAATACAACAATCCCAAGCAAGCTACCTATCGTACTGTACACAACAAAACAAATTTTAACCTATCATCCTTTCGTAATGAACTCAAAGAATATAACTGGTCAACTCTAAAACACCTCCCACTTGATGAAGCAGTTACCCATTTCAACAATACCTTCCTACAAATTCTCCAGCATCATGCCCCATCTCGATTAATTAGACTAGGCTCCAAAGCAGCCCCATGGCTTTCCAAAAAGACTAAACAAACAATGCTAGCTAGAAATAAATTATGGACAAAATGGAGATCCACTAAAAACCCAATTGACCATCAAAATTTCAAACACCTGAGAAACACAACAAAGAAACTCACCTATCTGGATAAAAAGAATTATTACCTTCAGTATCAACAAAACCAAAACCAAAACCCCAAACAATTCTGGTCAGGAATAAATAAACTGCTCCATCCAGGGAACACCAAAACACCTACACCAGCTAGCCTAGCTCAGACCCAACCTAATATAATAGCCAATACTTTCAACAACTTCTTCTCTCAAACAGTCGCCTCTCTAGCAAACACCATGACTCTCCCACCTTCCCTTCAAATAACCTCTTCCCAAAACAGCACCCCCACTCTAAAATTTAATACAGTCTCCACAACCTATATACGCAAGTTACTCTCTAAACTTAAACCTTGCACCCCTTCTGCCGACAAGCTACCAGCTGAATATCTTCAACTAGCAGCAACTGAACTAGCCTACCCAGTCTCCATCTTAATTAACAGAACTATAACCGAATCCAAAATCCCATCCTGCTGGAAAATCTCCCATATCATTCCCCTCCATAAAGGAGGTAACTCCAACGAACTTTCCAATTTCCGGCCTATAGCCCTTCTATCTCCACTATCTAAAATTATGGAACGCTGCATACACCATCAACTCTTATATCATCTCTTGTAAAACAACTTACTCGTAGACTCACAACATGGTTTTAGGCCCCACCACAGTACTTCCACTGCTCTCCTCTCCTTCACTGACATGATCAACAAAAATCGCAATAACAACCTTTTCTCCTCTGCACTATTCCTGGACCTCTCGAAAGCCTTCGATATGGTCAACCATCAACTTTTCCTAGATACTTTAAAATCCCTCTCACTTGATTCACTAGCACTACAGTGGTTCAACTCTTACTTGACAAATAGAAAACAAGCAGTCCTCTGGGACAGCCATCTATCCTCTCAGCTCCCAGTTACTATCGGCGTCCCACAAGGATCCATCTTAGGTCCCCTCCTTTTCTCAATATTCATAAATAACCTGCCCACTTCCCTCCCTACATCCACTTGTATACAGTATGCTGATGATTCAACTCTCATCTGCTCTGCTCCATCTCCAGAAGAACTCCACTCCTCCACCCAAAAGGTCTTTACAGCAGCAGAAAAATGGTTCCAACAGATCTGTCTCCTCCTTAATCCCCAAAAAAACAAATTACTACTTTTCACCCCAACCCTTAAATCCACCCCAATCTCATTTTCCATTGTGTCCTGTAATGGCACTATCATTAAACCTGACTATTCCACCAAACTACTAGGCGTTACTATAGACAATCAGCTAAGCTTTGACTGCCACATTGATCTAACCATCAAGACTGTTAATAAAAAAATAGGTGCCCTCTACAGACTTAAG
The DNA here is from genome assembly GCF_019279795.1 of Protopterus annectens. Taxonomy (NCBI): domain Eukaryota; kingdom Metazoa; phylum Chordata; order Ceratodontiformes; family Protopteridae; genus Protopterus; species Protopterus annectens. Next base: position 1,649,248,833 of record NC_056729.1, read on the forward strand.
CCCTTTCTTACTGCCACCTCCCGAGTGTCTCTTGCCCAAACTCACCTCATCTCCACACTATTGTATGCCTCTCCATCTTTTATCAACATTTCTAAAGCTAACCTTCATAAACTGAATACAGCCTACCATAGTATTGCCAGGTTTGCCACAGGCTCCCCATTCCGTACTCATCATTGTCTCAATCTAAAAAAACTTAACTGGCTAGAACTTCAGAACCTAATACTCCTGCATCAATTAGTCATCACTTTTAAAATTCTACATTACCCCTCCAATACACCCATACTTAATAACCTCATCACCCCATACAAAAATCTTACTACACTTCTCTCAGCCAGCAAGCTTCTAGTAACTACTCTTAAATCTCGCAATAAAGCAGGTGACTCCTTATTTGCAAATACTGTTGGATCATATTGGAACAAACTTCCCGTAGAACTGACCTCCCTAAGCTCATCTCACCTTTTCAAAAAACAAATAAGAAATCATTTACAAAACCACTGGCTATGCCCATGCTCCAATCCTGACTGAGCTCAGCAAAGAATTCACTTCTTTCCAGTCCCCTCCCTTTCACTTCCACTGATTATTCTTTACTACTGATTTATCCCTCTACTGACCAACCTGCATATTTTTTCCTTCTTTTCTTTTACACTTCCTATATCTTCCTGCTTCATGCTGTATCACTACATTCTTGTCATCTTTTCTTCTCTTACTCACATACAGATTACTTCTATGCTAATCTATTTCCTAAATACTAGTGCCCTGGCACAACTTGTACTTTTCTACATTGTACATAGTGCAATTTTGTTACTGACTCTCCATATGTCACTATTTTTCTCAATCATCTTCTTTCCGTGACAGTCTCACTCTAGCAATTAATTCTTGTAATATTGCCTCTCCATTGCTATCTCTTGTTTTACTACCTCTGCATTTTTCTAAACTGCATAATAACCGTTCCTTTATCTACTTTCATGTTTTATATTGTTTGTTTAATTGTTGTTTGCTTTTTGCTTTTTGTGTTTGATTGATTGTTTTGATTCATTGATTGTTTTTTACTGTAAAGTTAATAGTATGTTAATGGAGCTTTTCTCCTCGGGCCTCTGCTGAAAATGGACATGTATCCAGCCAGACTAGCCCGGTCAACAAATGTAAAATAAAAATGTAAAATAAATAAAAAATAAAAAAAAAAAAGAGGCTGATGGTCACTCTTGATTTTATCCTGTGTTACTGTTTTTTTTCAATAAGAAAATCAAATTAAAAATAAAAATAAAAAAGTACTTTTTGACCTTTGATACCCATTTTGTGTTTCAAGTCATGTTGTCGACACTAGGCAATAAGAAAAGCAAACCTGCTGCTCCAGACAATGTGAAATGTCATTTAGAACTGTATTAACAAAGAAAAATAACAAAAGAAACATTGTTTACAAATGTCACCCAATGGCTGGCTTAAGTCATTTTGCAGAGAACAAAGAAAATGCGATCACAAGCAATACTATGTAACCACACTCTTGGGGGAGGTAATGTGTACTATTTGAGTTGGCTTTGTTACAAGGTAAAAGGTATGCTGAATTTGCACCCAGTGTTTCTGATGCTGACATCTACCATTCATATAATTTATGTGTAGATACTTTTTTTAAAGCAAATAAGCTTTTAACTCTTCTTACGGGGGTACTGTGCTTCTTGCCTCTGTCTGATCATGTGGCACACTTGTATCAAATTTCCTAATTCACAGCATAAATTGTCTCAGGGTGTAGTTAAAAAAAAATACATCAATGTTAGTTCAAAGGAAAAGAAAATTACTTTCACACTAGGCATGCAAAAGTACCAGTCACTTAGCAACACTGTTTTATTTTTTAAGTAAACATCTAAAGTCAGGGCCAGCTGTTAGTCACAAGATAACAGTATGCACTCAATAGAACCTTTAAGGATAACAGTATGCACTCAATAGAACCTTTAAGGATGAGACAGCAAAAAATAAATGAATGAATAAAAAAAAAAAATTAAAAGTGGACCTTAAAAAAAAGTTCAGAAGCACAGTAGAAGTAACACGTCAGCAATTCTCCTAACATGATGCATGCAAGAAATGTATCACTTATTAGAATATTCTCTCCTTTCTTCCTGTTCTTCTTGTTTTTAGTCTGTGTTTTCTAATATGATAGGAGTTAGGTATAACTACTTCACTTCAGTACACATATGGGAGGTTTGGCCCGATAAAGTAAGCTTCCTGAAATCACACCATGTAGCAACGGAGACAGAGACGATTCTAGGAATGATGTCTTTGTGTCTTTCTTAAAGTGTGTTCAGAGGCATCGAGACCTGTATAAAAAAGCTGAAAGTGCTACAGAATTACAGATTATTTGATTTTATACCATGACCCCCCCATTAATATTCCAAAACGTGCACGCTGATAGGTCAGCGTGCACATTGTAAATTGGAGTTATAGTAATGGAAAAAGGTCCGGTCTCCCGGACTTTTTCCATTAGTATAACTTTTTTTTTTTTTTTTGCAGCAACAGAGAAAGCAAGATCTCCGTTGCTGTTTACAGCCTGTCTCGCTATGTTAAACGAGTTTAACATAGTGAGACACTTTAAAAAGCAACGGAGATCTTGCTTTCTCCATTGCTTTTTTCAAAACTGTCTCGCTATGTTAAATGGGTTTAACATGGCGAGACAGCTTTAAAAAAAGCAACGTAGACTCCGTTGCTTTTTTTAAATCTGTCTTGCTATGTTAAACCCATTTAACATAGCAAAACAGTTTGTTAAAAGCAACGGAGATCTTGCTTTCTCCGTTGCTTTTGCCCACAGCTCTGATGTACTGCGTAGGCATACGCATGTGCAGTACATCAGAACTGCCGCAGATTACCAGACAGCTGCGGAAGGGCAGCAAGGAGGCATTATACAATGTCATTATTTAAGAAAAGTAATTATTTTTTTTCCCTTAAATAATGTCATTAGATAGCAATAACATTGTGTAATGCTGGATTTACCCACGGTTGGCTTTGTTTGCTCCCTCGGGCTTCACCCTCGTGACCAAACCACGCCAACCATGGGTAAATCCAGCATTGCCCACACCCAGGCATAGGTTATTGCTATATTAGTGTATGGTGACATCACAGTCAGCTCAAGCTGAATACTATAGGGGGCTCTGTATGGCAACGCCACAGCTTAAAGTTTCTTGATGTGCAGAATAACTAAATGCAAATAAAAATAGTCTGATACAAGTAGTGGTATTGAAGGTTATTGTAAAGATTCAGAACAGATATTAAACAGGATTCTTCAAACATGTTTACAAACAGCTCACAGCACAGATAGCTTTCACAGCATGCAGCATTCCTTCTTACTGGAATGTAACTGGTTTTGTCTGAATTAATATTAAATTCTGTGACCAATGGTTGTTATATATGGTCAGGCCAGCCCTGTTTACACAGGTCCTGAATTGTAACATTGTTATTCATATAAACCAGCTAGGCCATATTGTTTCCAAGGAGCTGTCCTCCCAGCTCTTTATTCCAGCCATGAAATAAACGAAAGCCATTGCCCGGCAGTCCTACAACCTCTTCCTTAACTTAACTGGTTTCCTTCTCAACAACACATCCAAAGCTGCTGTGAAGTCAATAGATCTTGTGGTGTCAGCCTCTGCAATCCTTTGAGCTTGTTCTGCATCAGTCATTTCAAAGACTTCAAGGAACTCTCATTGACAAACCTTCTGCTTCATTACCACAGGGATGTGCAATGAGATAAAAACACTTTGGTTACCCTCTAGGAAGGATTGCAGAAGTTGCTGACTCAGTGGTAGATGCGACTGTCGCATCTCCTCATCACTCGGGCAACTTGGGAAAATTGATCCCCACTTGGTATATTCAAGCCACTGGCCCCTACAACAGGGGTCCTGCAATGCAAAACCTCTTGGATTGATCCTGCTCAGGTATAGATGACCTCAACAACTCCTGCAGCTTTACCCTACCAGCTTCATCTAAGCCTCACAAATACCTTTTCCAATCAGCTACACTCTTCATCAGCATTGTGATTGTTACCTGTTGAGCTTTGTAGGTCTTCCATGCAAGCTGTCACTCCCTTCTCTCTCCTGCTCCTTTCCAGGCCTGTCTCAGCTGACACTTTGCTTTCTTCACCTCCTTACTCTTGTCAGTAGCTGCCCACTTCCTTCATCCTCACACTGGTTTCATAAGAACCATCTCCTCAACCAGCTGATGCTGGTTAGACATTTCCTGAAAGATAGCCTCAGCTGGGAAGCAATGGCTTCCCACCTCTTCTTCCAATGGGCAATTATGACATCCTGCAAGAAAAATTTTAAACATCAGTCAGAAAACTTGACACCACACACCTTCTTATCCATCCTCCCCTTGTCCAAAATGTCCCCATAATGATGACTAAAATCTAGATTTGCCATACTCCTAGATTTTGATATATTTTTAGTCATTATTTCATGAGGTATATATGAAGTGCAGGACATTATTTTAACTCTGTCCTGCTGCTGACCCTTTTTGACCCCATTCTTACCTCTAATACCACACAGCCTCCTACCATGTTTAGCCTTACCTCCTGACTCCCACACTCCCCTTCCTTACCTTTGCCCCCCCAGTATCCTAACTCATGCTACCTCCTCTTCCTACCCCATCTTACCCAAGGCCAGTCTACCCTTCTTCTACTTTTAATATCTTTAGCTATATAAATACAATAAGCCACATTGTTTTTATTTTTTTGTATTTCTTATTATAAAGAGAACTATCACCCAAACTTTTAGTTTGTCACCTTTATTTTGGAATCTGTGACACGTTCCAGGCAAATGCGTTTTTCAAACTAGCAGAAGATATTGATGTAGATTGTACTGTTCTTCTTCACATGTGTTCTTTAATTCTGCTTACAGGATGAAGGATGTTTAACTCTGTTTCTCCATTTAGACAGAGATGCTAGCAGGTATCCATATATCTTGAAGGCTAGTAGAAATCCATCTATGTTATTGTGCAATTTAATTGCAACTGTTCTGCTAATTTGTCTACAAATCTCTATAAATTAGTTGATTATTAAAAATGAGAGCTCTTCATATGCTGTTTATTCCTCCAGACTAACTTCTCTTTGGCTGCTATTATAATCAGGAGTGAAGAAGGAGAGAGAATAAAGACCCATGTCTTTGTTACCACCACTAACCAACATTGCACCCCTAAAAATCATTCTAATGAACAACCCCCCCCGGCATAACTACAACTACTAACTCCCCTACCTAGAATGCTAAATCCCCAGCACAAACCCTGAGATACCTAGTCACCTCTAAACCTGGACCTGTCACTGCTCCAATGACACCACTACATTCATATTACATACAACTCCTGAGTTCCATGACAATTAACTCAAAAATGGACTTACCCCTAAACCATATAAGACTACAGGCTTACCTCAACTACAAGTTTCAGTTCTTAGCCGAGGCCTGCCACTACAGTTACCAGGGTGCTGGCAAGATGTCCATCTGACAAAATTCCCATGCTAAAGAGGATAGATCTTAAGCATTCCACTCCTTTAATACTTCTTTTCCCCTCACATTCCTAACAGCGTTTCAAACCTACAGTACCTCACTTCCTATCTGACTTAAAAAACTGCCCCCAGATCCCTTACCAAGATCAGGACTCTCAGGCAGGCATTCATAAACAACAACATCTTCCTGGACAGACATTTATTATTTTCAAAAATAGCTGACTTACTCACTGCCTTATGTGTTCTTATGAGTTGTAACTGACTGCCAGAATGACACTGTAGACAACCACTGCTATCCACCGAGTTTTCAAGGCAAAGGGGGGAGACAGAAGTAGATTGCCAAGTCTTCCTTCCATATCTCACACACACACACACACACACACACACACACACACACACACACACACACACACACACACACACACACACACACACACGCACACACACACACAGAGACACACACACACATGCACTCATACCTACAAACAGTTTACAGTCTGTGCTCAACCTCCTGCATGTCTCTAGAATATAGGAGGATACCTGTGCACCTGGAAAAAGCCCACGTGAACACAGGGAAGACATGCAGACTCCACATAGAGGGCATCTTAACTTGATAAAAATATTGCTGAGCATTAATAAATTCAAGACAGCAGTATCATTGGTAATGGCTAAAGTATAACTTATTCAAAAACACATTTTATATTGTTGGAGAGAAAGCAGAGAAATAAAACTTGATATGCACTAATTTCCATAATGTGTGATTTGCTTCTTTGCCATGTGAAATGCACAAAGACTTTTATTCAACAATATACAGTCTTAACTACCAAACATTTATAGTACTGTGTTTCATGGCCTGAGGTCAATGTTTCAAGGCAAGGAGGATTTCATTTTATTGCACAATATGCTTAACAGTGTTGCTTATGCAAATAATTACATTATGAAACTAGTACTTTTATGATATGACCATTTATTCTCATGGCAATTTTGATTTGAAAGTACTTATATTTCTGTTAAGTTGTGATGAAGTACTGTGCACATGTTTTAAGTTATGTTTTAAGTTACTATTGTTAAGTTTAGAAGAGATGACACATTATTTTATTAGGTAGCTGACTGTACTTTTTTCACTTTTAAAAGTAAACTAGTTAGGCAGGGCCTTGCTTAAAACACAACGAAACACTAAACCATCTTTGGGATGCAGGTACAAAAGAAAGACAAAATGTATCAGTTTGAAATGTTCATTTTCTATTGATCAATAGTTAGTATTATATTGAAGGTCAGGCAAAATATTTTTCCATGCATGAGAGCTTGCAAAGTTAGGCTGGTGCTGCTACACTTAATCATTTTAATAGGAAAAAAATGTTTGTCTCTGCATAGGAATGTAAGAAAAATATTATGCAAATAGTCTTGAGGACCATAAGGGGGCAGCTGCAGTGGTGCAGCGGGTAGCATTGCTGCCTCACAGCAAGAGGTTGTCTGGTTTGATCCTTGACTGGGGTGCCTTCTGTGCAGAGTCTGCAAGTCTTCCCTGTGGTCACATGGGTTTTCTCCAGGTGCTCGTTTCCTCCCACATCCCAAAAGACATGTTGTAGGTAGATTGGACACTCTAAATTGGCCCTAGGCATGAGTGCATGCATGTGTGCCTTCTATGGAAGGTTGGGCACTAGGCTGGCAGCTCAACACCATAAACCTCCACTGCCAGTCATGAGCAGACAGGTGATCCACTGTGGTGACCCCTAACCAGGAAAAGCCAAAAGAAGAAGAAGAAGTCATGAGGACTATAACATACCTTGCCATACATATCTTTAAGTTCATGCCTCCCTTTTTATGTGCTTGATAGTGCTTATCTCAAAAATCAAGTACAGTTGTACATAACAATTCTGTTTTAAATTGGTGTCAGGCCATTTGGTTGACCTGTAGTTGTAACTTATTGCACTAGCTGTGGATACAGCTCCATCAAGTCTTGTTTATTTGTTGGTATAGTTTCACTGCCTTAGAGCAGGTGTTTGTTGAGCCACTGGATTTGCAAAGAAAGAGAAGGCCATATAATACTTGGTCTTTCATAGCTTACAAAGCAAGACACAGGTCACCACATCAGACTCTAGGCTATTGAGTATAATGAGGTTTGTATCAATCTATCTGGCTAGATGAAACACTAATGTGTTTGATTTTCTTTATAAGGTATCTTTGAGGCCTTTCTAGCCAAGCAATATGCTTCAATTTATACATACCAAAGAGGACATTTAATTTAATGGTGGGTCTGATAAGGGAAGAGTACTGTGGGAGGATGACTTATTTGGATCTTGAAGACATTTCCTTGGAAATTAACTGAGCCAAATAGGAGGATTTCCTGAGTATTCTGGAAACATGTTGATTAAATGAGAGAGAGTTGTCCACGTAAGTACCCAGGTCTCTTATGAGGTGGAAACAGCTTTTTAATTGACTACTGATATGTTGATGTTTTTGCATTTAAGTTGAGTCCATTTTAATTACAGCAGGCATGTGCAGATTCGAGCACTTGGTAGGGCTGTTTAAAAGTGTGTAAGATCGGGTTTCATTTAAATGTATTTTGTTGGACAAAAATACAGTATTCTCTTTGAATAAGTCTAGAAATGCAGTCATATTACATTTTTCATGCAGTTTCAAAGAATGCATTTTCAATCAGTGAAAATAACCTTCAGTCAAGAATACTGATACGAATAAAATGTGCTAACAGAATGTGCAGTACACTGAGTAGAAACACATTTTGTTTGTATGGTACAAGGCTTGGGAACCAAGGTTAAAGAGGTATGTAGAAATTTATAGGGTTTTAGTATTATTAGGCGATATCTCAGACAAAGATATTTAATTTGGAGTGATACACAGAAAGTCTTTGCAGTGCAGTCCTCAGAAGTTTGGTACAGACAATCGAGAATGAGTGCAGACATCAGGCCAAATATCTAGCATTCCAGAATATTAATAATATTATTCATGAGAAAAGGAATAATTCTGAATATAATGAGTGCAGAAGCTACAGACATAATAACATTCTGAGTACAGAAGTTATGGACAGTGTAATGAGTGCAGAAGTTGTAGACTATTTCAATTTATCAGCACTGTTACTGGTGACAGTAAGATTTGATTTAGACATCTAGCTCCACTGTTCATAATAAAACATTCTTAACCAAACTACAGTGCATGCAGGCTTTTATTCTGAAAGGTATGAGAAGATTTGGCATATAAAGGAGAGACTGGCACCTGTTTAGCACAGATCTGGGTGATTAAAAGGTAAAGACAATCATTCAAGTCTCATTCCAGTTTCTTTCAGTTATTTCATGTTCATTCCAGTATTCTACAGTCTTATGAATTTGTACAGTGGTAATCCACCATCGGTGGGGGGGGGGGGGGGGGGCAATATTTGTAGTTAAAGTCAGTCCCAAAATCCCATAGCAACTTTGCAAATCTATCAGCAGTCAGATTATGTGTATTTTATGAGCAGCAGTGTTCTTTCAGAACATTACTTCAGAAAATCTACAGTAAAGTCTCAAAGAAGTTCAAACTCTCCAAGACATCAGTGTAAAGGACATATTCAGTTAACAGCAATGTATTGGAAAACTTCATTATCTCCAAAGTAGATGGCATACTTTCAGGTTTCCAGTGTGGTGTCACAAAGCCAAGAGAAATCCTTACAAGAGGTCATTAGAAAAAGCTGAAATACATCTGGAAACCTTCTTAAAGCAACTTTATCTTTCCTTATGTGAGCATTCATTTTTTTTACAATGCATTTTCTAGCTAATCAGTCAGTAAATCTCAGGATGTTTAAATATATTAGTAAATGTAATTTGTATAAATACACCAAACAATACTTCTACAGTAAAGCACCAGCAAATGTATGGGTTAAAGTTAAAAATTGGGCAAAGCAGTCTAAAAAAATCACGTACCAGAAATGTTCATTTAAATTTCAACATTATTAGTTTAGGAATATTAACTCTTTCTTGATGTAAAAGGTTAAACCCAGAAGCATATTGTAGCAGACACATTTTCTCATGATTTGGATTATGATTCACCATCGAATGTCAGTAACACAAATTCTATTTACAGTCTTCAGAAATCAGTGTAGATGCTACAGCACATGTAATTAAAAATATAGAGTTAAGTCACAGTATTGCGGATATAGAAGTGAACACAGTCAGTGTACATAACATGCAGGTTTCCAGACAAAACACAAAGCAAACACTAGCAATGTCTCAAGTTCATGTTATTTCAAATACAGATGTTCAGAATGTAATAAATTCTAGTTTATTGTTTTCAGATGCCAGTGCAAATATTGTACTTATAGGTTCATAGGTTTATAGGTAGGTACTAGGCTATCTGCCCGAAGGCATTTATAAGCCTAGCCAGAATGTGTTGGCTTTTTCCGCCCCCTTAGATTAGTTCCCTGTGCCTCTGTCCAGAGCCACTGAAGTGATCCCCAGGGTAAACTTTCTGTTTCCCATCCACTCGTCAAGGTTTCTCTTGAGGAGTGCTAACAAGGAGCTTTGCCTAATGTAGACTGGAATCTTGTTCTAAAGCATGGGAAGTCTCTGGGACAGGAATCTATCCCTCCAGCATGTCCTATTTATTGTTGTGGTGAGGTTTAGATCCCTAGAGCATGTGGCTTGAGGAGATAAGTTGAGATAAGTTTTTTTTTAGGCAGAGCATGTCCATCAATTCTGGGTTGGACATGGCCTTGTATGTCAGGCAGAGATCACCTCTGAGCAGGTGGTATGCAACCGAGTACAGCTGAAGTTTCTTCCGTCGAGCTGCATAGGGCATCTGTTTGAGGTCAGTGATACTCTTGGTGAGGTACTTCTGTGGTCTTTCCAGCTGTTACTGGTGTCTTGTAAGGTACATCCCAAATGGGGTGTTGTACTCTATGATGGGTCTGATGAGTGATGAGTAGAGGGGCACAATGACCTCTTTTGATCTGGATGCAAACCCTTTTGTGATTAGGTGGGCCACATAGAAGGATTTTCTAACCACTTTGGCAATGTGATTATCAAAGGAGAGATTACTATCTACTTGGGTCCCCAGGTCCTTTATTACGTTTTCGGTACTTTGTTATTTCCAAATGGAATAACTATGCACTTTTTGACATTTAGCTTGAGGGCATGATTTTGACAACAGGTATCCATCTCAGTGAGACCCTTTTGGAGGATGTCTGTGTCAGCTGATGAGTCAATTATAGCCCCCAGTTTGCAGTCATCTGTGAACTTAGTCAGCTATAGTCCTCCTGTGCTTGTCTGTACCTCTGAAAAGTATATGCCAAACAGGAGTGGTCCTAGGACTAAGCCCTGGGAAACACCACTTGTAACTGGTTTAGAGTCAGACCTAGATCCTGCAACTCTCACTATGTGGGTTCTGTCCATGAGCCAATTGGCAACCCATCTTGTGACATAAGGGTTTATGTTCATGCTGGTGAGCTTGTCTATAATACCAGAATGGGGAATGGTGTTGAAGGCCTTTGCGAGGTCTAGGTAGGCTGTGTGTACCACCTTTCCCTCATCTATAGCCTTGGTAACTGTCTCAAAGAAGTCCACCAGGTTTAGGAGGCATGATCTGCCCTTAACAAAGCCAAGCTGGGTAGGGTCCAGTGTTTGGAGGTTCCCAATGTCTCTGTTAATGAGTTCCATGATGATGCACTCCATAGCCTTGCAGACCAAGCTAGTCAGGCTTATAGGGCGATAGTTCCTGGGGTCTGTTGTGGCTCCACCTTTGTGGAGTGGAATAACCATTGCTGTGCACCACTCTATGGGTACGTAGCCTGTGGAGAGGCTGAGTTTGAACAGTGTGTTTAGGTGAGGGGTTAGTTCATCTTTGAGCTCATGCAGGATGCAGCCTGGGACACCATTCAGTCCCATTGATGCTGTGTTTTTGGCTTTGGAGAGGGCTATTTTAACCTGGATGTCTGTGATTTCTGGGGTTCTACATTCTTCTGGTATGGTTATGGGCCCTTTTGGGGGTAAGAGGGGGGTGAAGTTTGCAGTGAACCTGTCTGCCAGGATGTTGGCAATATCGGTTGGTTCAGTGTATTTTGTGCCATTCTGCACTAACTCTGAGCATATCTGAGCATTGCCACTTAGATTCTTGACATAGCTAAAGAATGCCTTGTGGTTATCTTTGGAGTCCTTAGGGGAGATAAGTTGAACAGAGTGCAGATTTTGATCAGTTTGATGAAGTAAAACCCAGCATAAATAATACAAAAAATTCAGGGTAAAATAAAGAAAAATGCATACCATAGCTCAAGTCAGTGTTATTACTAGTGCTTTAAGGCAAAATAAAAAAAGAAATGCATACCACAGCTGAAGTAAGTTTTGTTGCTAGTTCTAAAAAATGATTTTCAGCTTATCTATAAAGGGTGTAAAAGTTCCAACCCGCACAAAATCAGATCATTTATCTGTCATTGTTTAAGGTTGAGAGAAATGACAATATTCCATTTGTTTACAGAAAATAAATTATGGAATAATGTACTGATTAATACAGACACATCAATTTCAGTTAAAAATAAACCTCCACTAGAGGACGCAAGTGCAGTTATGTCAAGATTTGAAGGGTCAAAGTTTACAGCAGTTAGCAGTTCTGAATCTAACAGTCCCATAGTAGTTATGGATATATCATCAGAGTTACAAGCTGTTAAAGACTTCAATAACAAGATTTTTTTGAAAAATAAAAATGCTACAGCATGTACACAAATGACACTTGTAATAATTTCTGTGCAGTAGATTGTGCAAATGTACAGAATTTGAAGAATTAGTTACAACAGGAACATCCCAAATCAAGGGTTAAAGATAAAATAAATTCTGATTCAGTTGCCACAGATATAGTGCAGGCAGTCAAGCTACCGCATTTTCAAAAACTGTTCTCAGAAAAGCAAAGATACACTGGAAAGAAAATTCCAATTCACTTTTTATGGCCAGTGAGAAAAAAATGTAACAGTTTCAGGCTAGTACTAGATTTAAAATTGGTATACGTATTTACTATTCTGAAAGTATTTTGTGCATGGTATACCAGAAATGACAGTCAAGTTAATTCACAAAATAAAGGGTTTAGAGTTACAGATCTGGCAAATGATTTTTTGTGTTATTGTTTTGTTTAGCAGGCATTGTTAAGAACTTTGAATTATGGTAGTAAAGTGCAATGCATAAATAATATCTTGATACAGATAGAGACAGGAAAGCATCAGATCCCATTCAAGAGAAGAGTGCAGCATAAATATTATGTGTCATTAAAGCCATAGGTTTAATTATCATTTGTTATCCAGGAAAGTCTGACTTGGAACAAAGCCAATTTTCAGTGGAGACCTGGGGAGAAATACTCCAGACAGATGTCTTTATAACACGGGAGGAAACTGGAGCGCCCAGAGGAAACCCACATGAAGGTAGGGAGGACATTCAGACTCCACACAGAAGGCACCCCAGCCAAGAATCAAATTGGAGAACCTCTTGCTATGAGGTGACAACACTACCACTGTATAAATAAATTCACCAGCAAATGAACTCAGGAAGCAACCAGTGAAGAAATGAACAAAGCCACGAGTTGACCTAGGTTTGACCTAGGTTTCGTCTTTAATCCGACTTCATCAGAACACAACTTAATGCAAGTAAAAAGCAACCTTATATACACACCTAAAAATGACATCATGAACAATTCAATTGAATAATTATCTTAATTAACATAATTAACAATCAATATGAAGGCCAGCATACATAGTAAAAAGCACAATCCCAAACCTTACTAAAAGGTGTATCAACACTAAAATCAGAATGAAAAGTTAAAAACAGCCAAACAAAACTGAATTGCTGCAATTTGTAATGAACATTGATCATAACAACACTACAAATCTAATTATTAGATGTATACATTGTGTACAACATTATAAGTGCAAGCAAATTCAACCCAATATACTTTTTAATTTTAAAATGGGCATAATAGTAACGCAGTCATTAATGCCTGGGAATTCCAATGCATTAAGTTTCAACTGCCATTTCATCTCACCTATATCTAAGTGCACATCCAGTTTTCTTCCAAATTTATCTACCAAAATCTGTTGGATCACACAAAACTTAAAATGATGCCCACTATTGGTGTCAATGTGCCTATACAGGGCATTGGTCTTTTTCTTTAATCTAATATCAGACTGATGTTCAATAATTCGGTCTCTTAATGCCCTGCAGGTCTTCCCAATATAAAAGGCCGGACACTGTGTGCACATAGCCGCGTATACGACACTTGTGCTGTAACAGTCAAAATGAGCCCCAACCCTAACAGTAACTCCAGCCACCTTAAATTCCGCACCCGTCACATTGATCAGGTGACAAACACTACACCTACCGCACTTAAAATTACCCTTACTCCTATAAGAAACAGTGTGTGTAATATCACCTTTTTCCAATAATTGTTTAAAAGAAAGTCCTTTCCTAAAAACACATTTAGGCGGTCTCCCCAATTTCCCACTTACCGAATGATCCATTTTCAAAGTTTTCCAATTATTGATGATAATCTCAGCAATATAAGGTGCATCAAAGGAGAAAGTGGTAATAAAATATAATGGATGGTCACCACTGACCCGTGCACTAGATTCATCCTCTCTAAGAATGATGTTACCCATAGGAACAGCATTACTATCAACAAGCTCATTTCCAATATCAGGCTTTCCATGCAATAAGGCCCAATACACACCATTGGCCCTTTTTGATTTTACTTCATCCGCAATACAATCACACAGTGCCGCTGGATAACCCCGCCTAATAAACATCAACTTGATGAAGTCAAGTTCTTTAAAAAAATCAACATCCAAACTGGTCATTCTCGCTGCCCTGACCATCTGCCCTTTAACTATTGCCTTCTTCTGATGGTCAGGATGACAACTTGAATAACTCAGATATGAATTCGAAAATGTTGCTTTTCTATGAATGGTAGATATCAATCCAGAATTAACAGGGCTGACAGCTAAATGTACATCCAAATAATCAATTTCAACTTTGCTCATACTATGGGTGAATTTCAAAAATTCTACAGAATTATTAAGAAACTCAATAAATTCTCTAAACTAATCAATTCCACCTTCCCAGATGATAAACAAATCATCTAGGAAGCGGGTGTAAAAGCTAATGTGGGGCATAAATCTACTAGTAAAAAGAAATTCTTGCTCCCAGTATGCCATTACATAATTGGCATATACCGGGACGCATGCCGCCCCCATCGCTACACCAGTTGTCTGTTTAAAAAAACTCCCCTCAAACTGAATAAAATTGTTAGTGAGTACAATTTCCATTAGGCCTACCAACAAGTTGATTCTATCCTGATCAAATAAACCTGTTTTTAACAATTGAACCTCCAACCATTCAAGCCCTATTGTTGTGGGAATAACTGAAAACAAGTTTACAATGTCAACTGTTATCATAATAGTATCATTGGTGAATTTAACACCCTTTAGCCTCTCCAAAAATGACCACGAATCTTTGGTAATGTAATTAAATACTTTTAAACCCTTCTGTAGCTCAAAATCAAGAAATTTGCTTATAAAACAGGTTTTACTGCGCTTGCCATCAACAATTGGCCTAAATGCTAAATTATTTAAGCCCTTGTGGATCTTGGGTATTCCAAAAATTCCACTAACCATTGGATAATCATTAATCAGATACCTATACTCATCCTCATTAATGTGCCCTTGCCAAAGTAAGTCCTCAATATACAAACTAACCTTACTATAGGCAATATTTAATTCATTAAGACTAACATCTTCGTAAGTATCCGTTGCCAATAATGCCATAATACTGTTGACATAATCAACCCTGTCAATAAGCACTAAGCCATTTCCTTTATCGGGCTTCATAAATCTTATAGAAATGTCATTTACCAACCCATCCAGCAATTCATGCTCTTCAAAAGTCAAGTTGTCCTTCATATCAAAAGCGAACTTGTAGTGTGGACTCATTGCCCACCTATAATGCTCCCTAATGTCAAACTCACATATCCTTTCGTATGCATTGGTAACAACATTAGCTGGGGGCATGTACTTACTTGGTTTTTTCAAAGTCAAACCCACTTGATTCCTATTTACACCATCAAAAGTCAATTTCAAGTTCATTTTCCTTACTAACATTTTTAGATCAACTAAAGTGTTACTTAAACAACCCCGAGCTAGAGGAACAAAAGTTAACCCTTTAGCCAATAATTCAACATGTTGCTCATTAATGATTTTAGTAGAATAATTGTATATTTTAAAATCATCAAAACCATTAGCTATAATAACAGGATTACTAGGCCCACATTCCAGAACTGATATAGAGTTTTCATCCATTACTTGTATCAGTTCTTCAATTCCACAATCCATACTACAATAGTTCAAACTACTTTGCGCCACATTCTCAATTTCCTGCTCAATTTGACTGTTACTATCATCATCAAAATGCACTCCAGCCTCACCAAAATAAGTTGGAAAGGTGTGCAAACTAACATCATACAGGGAGTCACAGCCAACATCAGTATTATCTACAGAATTATTAATAAATGAACCACTGTAACCAACAATATTGGAAAAAGCTTCACTCAAACGCAAAGACTGCTGAGTTTCAACACAAAATTCATTAACCTCGCCCATTTCAGCGTTCACTAAAGATGACTTTGAATCTACAGTTGATTCTAATTCACACATATTTACATTAACATGTCTCACAGAAGGTGACCCATATCCAGCTCTATGATCACAATTCACATTCAATAAATTATGTACACCCTCCAACATATTTGCATCTGTTTCATCCAAATGCAAATTAAAATTGAACGTGTCAACAAAGTTATCCCCATTAATATCTGCAACATTACTACAATCACTAATATGTTGCGACCGTTGTGTAACAGGAATATAACCAGAGACATCAGTAACATTAATAACATTAATTACAACAGGAGAAAATTTTGAATTTAAATGTCCAGAAATTGTCCCAACGTCACGATAGTCCAAATGCTCACACACGTCATCCACAAACGACGAAACGGGAACAGCGACACCACAAGCGCAATTCACATTTGAATTTGTAACAAAAGCGGCCATAAACCCCCCACAAGACTCATGAATTGGGAATGCACAATTGTCGGCCTCCGCTGTTAAATGGTCAACACAATTAATACCCACACAATTTGGCTGCTCAGTATCGCTACCAGCAAACCGCTCCTTGGCATTAACACCAGTGTTTAGTTCACAACCCACAAATAAATGCGCTCCACTAGTAACTATATTAGGCGAAACTTCACCAAAAAGTTCAAAGTTGTTGATGGTGCCATCTGTATTAAGCGCTGATAAATGCCCGTTCGCCTCTAAGGAAACAGGGGAACTAGAATCAACTAGACCAGTACAGTTAATATAACCGCTACAGTTAGATGAATATGGAAGGCATTTCAAATTGGAAGGCTCACCTGCATAATTGAAACCGCAGCCAAAAATCAGACTTTCCAATGAGCTCGATTGCCCCTGTTGTTGGTATTTACAGAATTTGTTAACTTTGGCTTTGCACCCTGCCTGATGTAATCGCTGAACACATTCTGTTCCTGCCGCTGGTTCCGCCCACTTATCCTGTCCGACCTTCTCGGTTCCGCATCTAAAGGGAAATCAGCCCGCTCTTGCTCGCCATTTGTACTTTCTTCAATAGGCACCACCTCCAAGTCCCTGCTGTAATTGCTTTTACTTAAAGGGACCTTACCATAACAGTTGCCTTCTGACATGGGATAAGCTTGATTTCGCCTATACTCGTTGCTATCCCTTTCTATCTTCTTGGCTTTTCTAGCAAAAATAGTTTCACATTGGTTGTTCTCTTCTGCCAGCAAGTTATTATAGTTGGTTAAATAATGGTCAAAATTTAAATCAGTAGTAATAGCCTCATTCACCGTTTCCAGTTCACACACCAAAGAGGCTATTTGCTGATCATTATATTTTATAATGATGGCTAAAAGTTCAAGTCCCATTTTGTTGTATAAATTGTGAACTTCTTCCAACATGTCTTTGTTAGTGGCAATCCCATTGGGATACTTCCAAGCTCGCAAACCTTTAGGTACAAAACCACAGTCAATATTTTTCTGCAAATACCCATTTTCAATTTGCAGTTTTTTAAGGGCAAATAACTTCTTTTCAAATTCATTCAAACGCTGTACCATAGGTTTAAAGTCATTTCTTTCCACATTAACCACCACCCCACTTCGCTGAAAGTTAAATTCATTTACTCTCCACTTATTGGCATCAAATTCAGTCCCAAAATTATTACCTTCTGAATTATTGGAAGTGGAAAGATTTGTAGACCTCACTCCAGTGTTCACCTCAAGAGAACTACGTCCCACACTTGCCACAGAGGCAAAGTCACGTCTTCCACTAGGTTTTGAACCCAAATTATGGCCATTTTTCTCATTCTGTTGACCTTCAACCAAAGACTGAATCTGTTTAGAATGCTCAAGCAATTTCTGGTTAATAGCTTCCAATAAGCCCAAGATGTCTGGTCCAACACCACCACTCTCCATACTAACAAAACACCAAACCAGGAATAAATAAATTCACCAGCAAATGAACTCAGGAAGCAACCAGTGAAGAAATGAACAAAGCCACGAGTTGACCTAGGTTTGACCTAGGTTTCGTCTTTAATCTGACTTCATCAGAACACAACTTAATGCAAGTAAAAAGCAGCCTTATATACACACCTAAAAATGACATCATGAACAATTCAATTGAATAATTATCTTAATTAACATAATTAACAATCAATATGAAGGCCAGCATACATAGTAAAAAGCACAATCCCAAACCTTACTAAAAGGTGTATCAACACTAAAATCAGAATGTACCACTGCGCCATTCAATCCCATGTTAGGAAAATAATGCAATGTAATTTTACTAGATGAAGAAACTTCACCTACTTGTATAAAGGACAGACAGGTAAAGTTCCAGAGTCAGATCAGTTCAGTTCTAGTAATAAATGTGTATATATAAATGGTTCAAAATTTAGGTTCATAGGTTCATAGGTAGGTACTAGGCTATTGGCCCTAGGGCCTATATAAGCCTAGCCAAAGGTACCCTGGCTTTCGCCACCCAAGAAAATCATCTTCCTGTGCCACTGTCGAGCAGAGCCACAGAAGTGATCCCCGGGGTGAATTTCCTATCTCCCATCCAATCATCAAGATTTTTCTTGAACAGTGCTAATGAGGAGCTTTGTTTGATATAGATAGGTAGTTTGTTCCAGAGTATGGGAAGTCTCTGGGACAGGAATTTATCCCTCCAGCATGTTCTGTTTATTGTGGTGATGAGGTTTAGGTCCCTAGAGCATGTAGCTCATAGGGCTTGGGATTTCTTTAATTGGAGCATGTCTAAAAGCTCTGGGTTTGACATAGCTTTGTGTGTTAGGCAGAGATCGCCTCTGAGTAGGCGATATGCAATGGAGTAAGGCTGCAGTTGTTTTAGACAGCCTGCATAGGGCATCTCTTTGAGGCCAGTAATCCTCTTTGTGAGGTATTTCTGTGGCCTTTCCAGTTGTTGTAGATGTCTTGTGAGCAAGGGCGCCCACAGGCAGGTGCAAGGGGGTGCACTTGCACCCCACTGGAACCGGCTGACCGAGAAATTCATTATATTTTAATTAAAAAAAAAAAAGTATTTTAAAAGTATTTTAATTTAAAAAAAAGTTTTTTTTTAAAGGGTGTTCCTCTTTAAGAACGCCCTTTGCGTCCCGTCCAGTCGCAGAGACACAGAAGATGAAAACAGGTCGCAAATACCTGTTTTATCTGTGCGACTGATGGTTTACGTCTTTGTCTTTCACGCCTTCTGGGAATTTGAATTCCAGGGGATGTTCGGATTGCTGGGACAAAGTGAGAGGTAGGTGTGTGAGTGTTATGTGTTTATATACCGAGGGTCATTTTTCTGTATCTGCAAGCTATCCTGGTGCTTTTGGCTAATATTCAGTTTGCTAGAACATAAACAGTACAGATATGATTTCAGGAACAGACATTGGCTGGGGTTTTATACGTGAAATAAGTACTTTTTTTTTTCTTGAAAAGCAGAGAAGTGCACGATCATATACACAGTACTTTTTTCAGCATAGTAAGTAGTCTGTATTGTTACCCTTTAAAGTCTAAACTCTTTTTTTTGTTTTGCTTTGAAAATTTTTTTTTTGTTCTTGAATACCCTGCATTCCTGTGTTGACACTGATAATGGTCTAGATGTCTGGATCAATGTTCTACCCTGGTCAGCAAATAAAAAGACATAAAATAAAATAAATTCTGGTGGGTAGTGCTGATTGGACAGGAAAAGGAGAAAGATTGTTGGAAAATCATATTCTATGGCATTTTTTTAATTCGTTTTAACTGTAGTAGCAAATTAGTCAAGTAACTTCAAGACACTCAACAAGCTAACGACATATTCAGTAGTAAAAATATCTGGCCCTGACTGCAGTATGTAACTAGTGGTATTTCCTCTTGCGACATACTCAGGCTAGCAGATTTTATTTCATTCTTGCACTCAGCTGCATGTGTGCCTACTTCCTGAGCACTGCTTGGTGTTGCGTTTTGGGCTAGGAGAGTCAGCCGGATCCCTGCACTGTTCACTGGCTTTCTATCTCTTCTGCCTTTTAGATCTTGATCCTGATGATTGTCATGGAAATGAGCAAGTAAGATCAGTGCCTAAGAAGGGGAAATATTCCAAGTATTCTTGCTGTAACCAAAGCTTGCAGGGATCCGCACCAGCACTATCTTTACTGCTTGGGAAAGGAGTCCTACATAAAGCATTGCTGTAAATTCTAACACCACCATCTGATCATCCAGTGATGTAGACAAGAGAAGCTCTAAGTCAGTCTCAGTTCTCTAAATTTGGCAGCTGGAAGGTGACTAGTGCAGGGGCCAGCAGAAGAGTTCTTAACAGCCAGTACCTGAGAAGTGTTAAAAATGTAATCTGTCACATCCTTTTGCAAAGTCCAGCTGTGAGGCAGCCTTGTTTACATTGCATTTCATAAGTTTTCCATTAATTAGAAAACAGTAAAGCTCACCCATATTGTCAGTTGACAGTGAGAGGTTTGTAAGAGATGCATCTTTAGCAATCACCTTGGGGGAGTGCATCCCAGGGTATCACATTTCCCATGATTGTATATCTAGAGCATTCATTCCTCAGGTTTGCTCCACTGCAGTGTTCCATCACATTCACTTAGAGTATTTTCGCAGGATTCCCTCTGAGTTCTGTAAAGCTACTGGACAAGTTGCAGTATACTTCTTTGGATTCTCCTCTCTTATGTGTAAAGCATGTGGATATGGCTCCAACATTTAGATGTTCATCAGCTCAGTGGCATCTGGTGGGACCTGCCATTTTGGGTCTGAAAGTGCACCCATAATGAACACAGGCTGATGACACAGCCAGACCTGTTGTACACCTTTCTTGATGGGTGGCTGTTGAATGTGTAGGAATCATGATTGCAAAAATCAGAATGGCAGAGCTGTAAGTGTAAGTATTATAAACTATATGCATAAATGTATATGTACATACATGCACACACACAGATAAATATGTATGTATGTATGTATGCATGTATGACATACACACAAACACACACACACACACATGTATGTATAGATATGCTACCATGGGTCTTGCAGGAGGGTATGTCTATCATGTCTGTATTGTG
Organism: Protopterus annectens; assembly: GCF_019279795.1. NCBI lineage: Eukaryota > Metazoa > Chordata > Ceratodontiformes > Protopteridae > Protopterus > Protopterus annectens. The sequence continues at coordinate 1,649,269,974 of NC_056729.1, forward strand.
GGACTCGATGTTGCATTCTGTCAGTACAACTGTGTCAGGATAGTTGAACTTTCCACTGTGTGATTCCTTAAACCTGTTCCATTAGAGGCAAGTTGCATACATTGTGCCTTCATTAGATTTGTATTATAGTTGTTGAGGCAATTGATAGATGCTGATGGTGTGACATGTTGAAACTATATTAGTAAAGGGAATAAGCTATTCAGCAGACGAGTAGATTTTCTTTGGATAAATCATCGAGTACACTTTAATCTTGTTTGGAATAAAAAGAAGAGAAACTTAGACAAGTAGCCAGCAAATGGGAAAATTAAATGTATACACTTATAATGCATTCATGAAAAAACTGAAGTAAATAACAATCTTTGAGTGTAAGCGACATCAAGTTTGATAGGAATGTATAGACAGACTGGTTGGGATTAATTGTGGCTCTATTATAACTGATGAACCTTTGCAGTCCTTCAGATTGGAAAATGACACAAATTAAACTTCATAAAGATATTTAGAATGTAAGTTCTCAGCAAGTTTATGTTGTGCAACTTAATATCTGCAGTTGGGTAAAACTGAAGGGGAAGGTGTTGGTAAAAGGATTCGTTCTGTCCACTGAGGATATAAAGGACGTCATTCAAACAAACCCAACCTTGCAAATTCGGTCTGTTTCAGTCATTATAAATAGGAGATTCAATGCAAAACTAGATATGTACAGTTCTGGCCCTGTCATATACCTGGAAAACATTGACTTGGTAACAAGTAGACACTGGTCTGGATGTCACAAGCAGTAGTTACAGTTGCATGATGGCATAGTGTCTTAATGAAAAATTAGGACAGGGTGATCAGAGACTATGTTCAAAGCTAGTGATTAAACCAGGTTTGATAACAATCTGTCCTTGAATTCTTATTATTTGATGGGACATTTGTCTCAAACACTCTGTACTTTCTGCTGCACAGATTTATTCTATATAAGATTCAGATGCATAATCTGAGGTTTGCATAGAAATGGAGAAAGGGGATAACTGCTAGAGTCTAATTTAATTTTGGCCTGTCAGACGTCACCCGTTATTTCTGTAGTAGTATGTAGTACTTCTGCTCTGCTCCTGTTTCCACCCCTTGTTAGAGAACTGTGCCACAACTGTTAACAATTAGTTCCAGCTGGAGTGTTTTGATGTACACCTGAACTTTTTGCCGTCTGCTGAAATACAAGCCTGCACCAGATTGAGTTGTGCTACTGTTTTCTATCTGTGCATATTTCAAATGTTTACATGTAGTTACTAGTATTTTTTTATTTAAAGTATGTATGCACCCTAAGTTCAAAAGTTTTCAGACACTGTGGGATTGGGAGTTTCCATAACTTCAATTGTGCTACGTATAAATAATTTGGTTTGAAATTTGGAACACTTTTTATTGGACTTTGTCCTGATGTGACAAGACATTGGCTGCTGGTTAAGTTTTATAGGTTGTTACTCTTTCTGAATAAATATTTTTTATATATTTTTTCTTAGAATACGACGCTGCACTCAAGTTTAGAGATGGATTAGTATTTGGAATAGTAAACTTTCAAAATATGAAATGTGACTAATTAGATATGTTTATTTTATTAAACTTAGGGTTTTGTTTATTTAGTAGCTGTTGCCTGACCCTGCTGAAGGTGAAGCTCCAGTAGGTGCATTGTAAAATCCATCTTGGCCAAATAAAGGTATTGATTGCTTCACCTTTGTGTTCCAACTTCTCCCCATATGCAGTTGGTTAAATAGGAAATGGCAAATAAAATATTTTGCAGTACTTATCAATAGAATTATGTTGTGCTCTTTGCATTGTTGTCACATCTTCAAGAAGTGATGATTTTTGCTGGTGATTTCATTCTACCTTAATTGATAAGGAAGTCCCAAACATAAATATTTTTTTTGAGAGTGGCTAGCATTACAAATCACAGGATGTTAGAGCAAAGTGGGGGAGTTGTTGTTGTTAACTGTTTTTAATTACTTCTTACTTTGAGGCAGAAATCTGTTTTCTTAGTAGATTAATACATATTGTAATGAACTGTTGTGTTGGTCGCAGTCAGGATAATCTGTTTTCTTAGTAGATTAATATATATTTTAATGAAGCGTTGTATTGGTCGCAGTCAGGATGGGTCTTCTGTAAGCAGTTTACTAAGGTGAGAGTCTACAAAAACTATATACATAACTTTGTCATGGAGAACATAACATTTACTACAGGTTTAAAAAGACATGACTTACTAATTTACAGATATGCAGAGAGACATGCACACAACTGTTATGTTCTGGTGTGTATGCATTTTTATTATATGCTGGATTCTTTATTGCTGCTTATCGAGAAAAGCTGTTTTCTGGAGTCTAAAGGTTAGAAAGAGGTGTTTTATACACTTCAAGGATTGTGACAATTTATGAGCAGTTTACAAATCATAAAGCATTATCTGCTTCCCCTGTCGTACTGTATTTTTATTTAATGTTTTTATCAGTTAACATTAAGTAATGTGCATTCAGTTACAGAATAGTATAGTAAATTCACAGAGAGCCATTGTTTGGTTTCTGTTACACGATGCACTTTTTTTTTTTAATCCACGTAAAGGTCAGATATGTTTTTATTTTACATTTGTTTACCGGGGAGGTCCAACTGGACAAAGCTGTCCATTTTCAGCAGAGGCCCAGCAAGAAAAGCACCAGAACAATTGCTAACATACTATACATAAGATATTTACATGAGCATTGTGGTTTACACAGTTATAAAATATAGCAGATGTATGTTTGCATAAGATATTTACATAAACATAGTGGTTTAGACATACAATTAAAAGTATAGTAGGTAGTAACATATGATTGTTCATGCAGTATGTTTAGTACAGATAACGTTGAAGCTGTACTAAAGGTAAGACAAGAAAGGAAAAACTAAAAAACACTAGCCAGATTGTCAAATCAGGAGAATAGACAAGTTCATGTGAGGTTCATTGACATTTTAAGGGAAACTGTGAAGACTGTGCATAAAGCACATATTCCTATCCAGAACCAGTCTCATCCTCTTAGACCAAAAAATCTGGACAAACCCTAAAATGATGGGGGGACAAGTAGGGACAGATTTTAAAAATTGCTCTTACAAACTTAGAAAGTTGATAGAATAATAGGTTTTGCATTAGCATGACATTTCTGAAGGATGTGGAGTCTTAAACTCAAATGTTTATCATTGTTTAATGACTTCAATCCTCAGCTATTTGCCAGAAAAGTACAGATTTTAGGAGGAACACACAAACAATATGAGGCAAAAATCTGGACATTCTGCGAAAATCTGTACAGTTATGAGGTTTACGTTTTCCTTGCATAAACATGTACAAACGCAAAAATCAAATAGTTTTATGTATTTATTTTTTGTTGTTGTCCAGGTTAGCATGATGCACATGTTAATCATTGGTGTAGCTGAAACACATCAGAAAATGTTTTTTTTTTTAATCCCATACCTGACACTTTTTTTTTTTTGTTCAGTAACATCATTGATAGAAGATCTGCAAGATACTGACTGCAAAGTTAGTAGTAGCCCATCGGATTCTTTAGGTTGTCTTATAACTTCAAAGCCAATGCATCAGACAAGAAGTAAGCATTCAGATATAGTACCAAGAAAAAAAGCTAGTGCTTAGCCAAATCCCAGTTCAGCAAAGAAATAAATCAGCAAACCAAAAAACGTCACTGGGAATTCGTACAGCAGCAGTTCCCAGTGACGTTTTTTGGTTTGCTGATTCAGATATAGTAGCAATATGGTATAGTTCATTACTCACGGCAATTCATTTTCAGAATTCTTCACGTTGTAGGTTTTGCATCATTTTAGGATGCAGATAAAATAAGTTGAACTGAGCAGTGTTACTGGTGGAAAAGCGAGACGTCAGTGAAGAAACTAATGAGTCAAGATAGGGATATAAATACTTGTTCTGTAATAATTCTCAAAATCCATGCCTACTGTGTTTGCTTGGTGTGCCAACTAAAAATCCTTGGCAACACTAACTCAATACCAAGATCATCTGCTAGTGATCTTGCCTTACTGAGAATGTCATTCCTAAAGTGCTCTTCAGCATGGTTGTGGTGCTCCTTGAATATTTCAATGAGTCTGTTGATGTGTTCTTGAACCTTTACTATACAAGTTGAACAGACTGAAACATCTGGGCAACAGGCTCAAGAACTGATGAGTAATTTGCAATAATGAAGAGAGAAATCACAAATGTGCATGACAAGCAAGCACCGAGTAACATATGTGCATTTTGTCTGGTTTCACCAGTAGTGCTCTTCTGAAGATCAGCCAGGCAGTCAAATATTTTCTCAAAGTTCTGACTAAACACACGAATGGATTTATATTTCTCGGTCCATCATGTCTCACACAGAAGAGGTATATTTGGTACCAATGCTCGTCGGTTTGGACTGTCATGGACAAAAGTAATAATCTTCTTGATAACACCAACAGCACTACGTATTTCAGGAACATCATTCAGATCATTGACGACAAGGTTTAGTCTGTGAGACGCGCAGTGGATAAAGGCTGTTTTTGGATACTTTTCACAAATCTTTACCTGAACACCATTCTGGATCAGCCATCATAGCCTTGACTGAGTAATTTTTCCAGGTCTAGACCCCACTTTATGCATTCACTGACAATGACATTTGATACAGACTGTGCATCTCTCACAACAATGGGAACAAAAACCGCAAACTCTTCTCAAATACAATCATCATCAACAAACCAAATGCTCAATGACAACTGCTCAATGTCTGAGATATCTGCAGTTTCATCTGCCAATACACTAAATCCAACTGCCCTGTTTGCTGTACAAACAATCTCCTTTCGAAGTACATGTTCGTATTCTGCCAACAGCTCATTTTGTACCCTATGGGATGTGCACCAAGCATTTCCTGCAGCTGTTTCACTGTGCTGTTTCAGCATTGTGTCACCAGCTTCAATACGAAAATCTAACAAGTAACAAAAATTTCCACCAGAGCCTTTTTTTCCACAGAGAGGAATGTCAAGGGTTGCACAGTAAATAATGGTAGATACAATTGGTTCCAATTTATTTTGCTACTGCTGCATCTAGCTGTGGAATAACAGCTGTTTCTGGCTTCTGTCGTGTTCGTGTATGAGAAAAATTGGAAGCATCTTCAGTAGAACCTTTGTGCCATGATGATTGCATGTGATTTCTTGCAAGACTCATTGAAGGCATTATATTTTGTGCACACACTAGTGATAAAGCTGCCTTGCAACCCATGGTGAAGTGACTGAGGAAATAATACACAAGTTAAGCAGAGTGGGCCTTTCAAGAGAGGAGAATATGCAAGCCACGGTGAGTACTCAGACAACCAACTATATCTGAATATAGTTGGTTAATAAATAATGACATGCATTTCAGTTTCAGACTTTATATTATTCAGAAAATTCATTCTAAAACAAATCCTTTTATTCTAGCAACTTTCAAATGTGTCCCTAATTGTGGGCCTTTATCCCTAACATTATAACAGGCATTGTCCAGATTTCTTGTGTTAACAGATTGAGAGGTATGGTGTGTGTGTCTGTATGTATGTATAAGAAGGAGGAAGCATGCCCCTCAGCTGTCCAGGTTTTTGGAGAATGTCCAGATTTTTGCCCCATATTCCTCCTAAAAAGCATTGAAGTTGCTAAATAATGACAGACATTTGAGTTTTAGATGTCATATCCTTTAGAAAAATGCATACTAACATAAATCCTGTTATTCTAGCAATGTTCTAAGTTCATGAGAGCAATATTTATAATCTGCTCCTATTTATTTTAGGCTTTGTCCAGATTTATTGCACTAAGAGATTGAGGTGTGTGTTAGAGAGAGTGAAATGTCCTAAAGTTAGCAGGTGGAATTTATTTTCAAGTGCATTTTCAAGGAATTGTGAGCTTCAAGGGAAGATAATTTTACTGCTGCTCATGCTAAGCCTGCTTAAAATGTGCAACTGTTTTGTTTAGCAAATGGTATCACTATTGTGGTATAGAATTTTTAAAGCAGCACAGCAGGTAGCATAATTACATCTTGATACAGAGGGCTATAGGTTCTACTCCCATGTATGTCCTCCTTTGGATGAGATGCCTAATAACTATGAACTTGTTTTTCAGCTTGCCACCCATTCCCTATTGCAATATACCAGCTTACCATTTTTTTTAATATAATGTAGGCAATTTATTCTTCAAGGGCAGCAGGCATTGAATTTGTAGATGAAACACTGAAATATAAAGTTGTTTCTACCAACAACTTCTTCACTGGTTTCAGATCTCAATGTGGAATTATTCAGATGAGTTTTACTTCTGCAAAGATTCTGCATATTGATTGATATTGGTGGATTGTATGACAGAAGTTTGAGTAGAGTGGCCCTTTATGGTTGAAATGTTCTGAATTGGGCAGGATGTCATTACTGGTTCATATCATATGATTTGCTTCATTGCTTAAAGGAAAAATGTTCAGAACTATAAATTTAAAACACACTCTAACAAGTGGTACTGTATTATACAAGGGATATAATTCAATTATTATATAGTATAATTAATACAGTCAGGAAGGTGAATCAAATAACTTTTGCATGGTTCTAAAAATGTGTGCAAGGAGCCTATGATTTGAAAACAGCCCAAAGGTAAACTTACCCTGACACTGGCCAGATGAATTTTCTTTGAATGCGGGTTTCAATGTTGTTTCAGTGAATGTGGGTTTCAAAGGTAGAGAAGTTTTAATGCTAAACCTCTTTTCATTGTAAGACTATTGCTTTGTTTAGGTTTAGTAAATAAGAAGAATATATACTCCCAATGAGCTCCTATAACCTCCAGAAGTAAAACTGAAAGAAACAATACAGTACCAGAGAACAAAAGTCCTTCCAGGAGGCAGACAACAGCAATTTCCAATGTAGTTCAAAGAATAATCCACAAAAACAGTCTTCAAAGACAGCTCCACAAGGAAAAACAGGAACATTCAATTCTGATAAAATACAGCACTGCTTTATTCGAACCAAACACAAGCGCTTTCACTACTGCTTCTTCAGGTGTATGAAAAAAGTTAAAATAGCACCTGTTTAAATACCAAACAACTGAGCACATGATCAATTAGTTTAAAGGCAACATGTCACAAGAAACTTGCCTAAAGGATAAAATACAAAAATACATTTAAAACACACATAAATATATATAACTAAATGTATAACTAAATGTATAAAGTGCATAAATAAGTATACATAGAAAATAATAAATAATAAATAAAACAAATAAAAACAGTTACCTACGTAGTTTCCTTTTCTTTAATGTTGGCTTCATGGGCATACTATCATTCAAACCATGGCCAAATGTAGCCCTCAGCATAACAATCCACCTAGCTTCAAGTTCTTCAGTTCTTCCTCTGACATCACTAAACCTATCACTAACAATAGCTTTTGATATTACCATGAACTTGAAGCTATGGTTGGTACCTTTCTCTATAACATGTTTTGCTAGGGCATTAACCCTAGAGCCTTTGGCAATGTGATAAACATGCTCCGTGATTCTCTCCTTTAACATCCTATCTGTTTTTCCACCATAAAAACTTTGACACAGAGAGCACACCGCAAGATAAACAACATGCTTAGTATAGCAACTAGCACTAACCCTTATACCAAATATTCTTTTGGTGTCAGGATGTTGAAAGGTAACTCCCTCTAAAATGTAAGTGCACTGGTTGCATTTGCCACATGGTTTAGTACCACTAACTACATCATCCAACCCACATCTTTTAGGTATACACAACCTCCTCTTCAGATTTCTCTTGTTCTTAAAAGTAAACTGGGGCACTTCTCCTATTATGTCTTTCAAAACCGGATCTGTCAGCAGTATATTCCAATGCTCATTAAACACATTGGTGTACTTCCTAACATCTCTAGTGTACGGAATACACATGGCAAGCTTAGTGTCACTACTCAATAAATTCTTCTTCCTCTTATCCCCACCTGAGAAATAAGGTTTAGCTCTACTAGTTCTTAGCCCTACTAGTTCTTAGTGTTTTTTATTTATGCACTTTATACATTTAGTTATACATTTAGTTATATATATTTATGTGTGTTTTTAAATGTATTTTTGTATTCTATTTTTCAGGCAAGTTTTTTGTGACATGTTGCCTTTAAACTAATTGATCATGTGCTCAGTTGTTTGATATTTAAACAGGTGCTATTTTAACTTTTTTCATACACCTGAAGAAGCAGTAGTGAAAGCGCTTGTGTTTGGTTCGAATAAAGCAGTGCTGTATTTTATCAGAATTGAATGTTCCTGTTTTTCCTTGTGGAGCTGTCTTTGAAGACTGTTTTTGTGGATTATTCTTTGAACTACATTGGAAATTGCTGTTGTCTGCCTCCTGGAAGGACTTTTGTTCTCTGGTACTGTATTGTTTCTTTCAGTTTTACTTCTGGAGGTTATAGGAGCTCATTGGGAGTATATATTCTTCTTATTTAGCATATTTCTACAATTCTCCCTAGAGCACCTTAGACATGGCTGCTAGTAATGAAGAAATTGAATTGGATTATACACCCATTCGTAGTCCCCATGGGACCCGTGCGTCTGGGGATGAAGGTAAAGATAAAAATCATAAGACTGAATCTTTCATTAGTAAAATTGTTGTTACAGACAACCCCTTGTTATCATGTGGTGTTGTCACACAAGAAGATGTAATCAATTTTGACTTTTTAGCACTTAGAACTGAGTTGCTAGATTTGGAAAGAGAATTATCCAAACTAGCTCGTACTCAATATGAAAGGTTCCATTTAGAGGTCTGTGTAAAGGAGAAGGTCATTCCACGTGGTTTAAGGGTGTTGAAAATGCCAGCGCAAGTTGGTGTTGATGATATACTACTGACTGAGTGGCAGAAATTAAATATCTCTACTAGTTTGAGCTACCTTAACCTATTGATTGAAGCAGCAAGAAGGAGAGAAACTATGCTTATTGGAATTATAGATAGTAAATTTCAGCAGTTGGCAGCTAAGTATGAATGTGACATTTTTGAACAATTACTGAATGAAACTATGGAACATGTTTCGTCGTATAAACGGAAGTTAATGCAATTGAAAATGAGTAAATTACATAGAGACCTGAAGGATTTTCAATCAGGGCATATCTTCTCGTGGCTCCGTATTTCTACTATTAATGGTAGTGAACCAGATTCCAACCTGGTTAATGAGGTAATGATGCAGTTTGACAACGTAATGACGTCAGTTATCTGCGTCTTGAGCAAGTTCATTCACCAAATCGAGGAGATGGTGTTAACATGAGAGTTCCGAGTGATACAGCGAATAATTTGACTTCAACAGGTCCTTCTGTTGTTTTGTTACCTGACGCTATCCCTAAAAAGAGAACTGTGGTAACTGTTGCTGAGGTTCATTCGGAACCTCATAGTGATGGTCCGAATCACTTATTGGCTGATATAGGTGGCATTGAAGGGCAGCCAGATGGGCGAGCGGATGCTCTGCTCATTCACAAGTTAAATTTTCCTTTATAGGTTTGAGACAGGTCCGTCGGGAGAACTGGTATGAAGAAGGAGAATGTTCAGAACAGGGGAAGAAGCACTACGCGCTACAAAAGGAAGAACGAAGAAAATATGGACAACATTTGGCCCATAAAGAAAGCCTTCCAACAGCAAGTAAGACATTTGTAACAAATTTCTCTAGTCATTATTTGACTGAATCTGAATATAGTGTTTTGAGTAAGGGACTAACTTTTATCCCTGCTTCAGATATGAATATAGTTGACTTGATTCTAGATTTGAAGTTGTTTACGAGAAATCTAATGCTAAAAACTATGTATAGACAGGCGGCTGGTATTAAGCCTTCTGACTTCTCTAAGTTTGTTAAACCAAGTTGCTATACACCTATACTTTCGCCTGTCATTAATGCTTTTGAACAAATATGTATTGCTGACATCTATGAAGTATATAACAATGCACAATGTGATAAGAGAACTTTTGGTAGGAATAATCTTACTAAACAAGAATCATGTGCTTTGCCTGATTTAGAGAAGAATGACAAATTAGTTATACGACCAGCTGATAAGGGTGGCCGGATTGTGGTGTTTGATGCTGAATTTTATAATGAGCTTATGGGAGAAATGTTGTCAGATGTGAGTTTTTATGAACCCACAACTTTACAGAAAGTGAAGACCATGGCACTTTCTATTAGTAATGAAATTAAGTTGATGGGTGAGCATGGATTTTTAAATTGTGAATTGCAGAAGTATTTTTTGTTTGAAAATTATGTGATACCTCAGATACAGGGACTGCCCAAGCTACATAAGAATTTAATTAGGCCCCCTATGAGACCAATTGTCTCAGGGGGTGGATGGTGTACTGAAGCTATTTCAATCTATTTAGATTTTAAATTAAAACCACTACTAGAGAAACATCAAACATTACTACGGGACACTGAACATTTTTTAAATGATTTATTTGTATGTACAGAGAATGTTGATAGGATGGATAGTGTGTTTTTAGTCACTCTAGATGTGGTCTTATTATTTACTGTCATCCCTAATTCTATAGGTATTGAATATTTGAGCAGGTTACTGTCTTCTAGTGATTTATATAGGGGTGAAGAAATATAATTAATACAGGATTTGTTGAACATTGTTTTGGAGAATAATGTTTTCATGTTTGATGGTAAAGTATACCATCAAAAAAATGGTGTAGCTATGGGCAGTTCCTGTTCTAATAGTTATGCTAATGGGGTCATGTTGGCTTGGGAGATGGAATTCATTCACTCCAGTCCATATGAAGAGAATATTATTTTATATCGGCGATTTGTTGATGATCTTTTTATTTTGTGGGGAGGCACTGAGGATGAATTGTTAACTTTTGTTAATTATTTGAATGGGACTACCACCTTCTTGAAATTTACTTTGGGGTACTCTAAGTCAAGCATTAGTTTTCTTGATGTCTTAGTACAGAAGAATGAATCTGGGGATATCTACACTAAATTACACAGGAAGGAGTGTTATGTTAATAGTCTGCTCAGCAGGGATAGTATGCATCCGAGGCATGTGTTTACCAATATTGTACAGAATCAATTTTTTAGAGCCTCTAGGCTGAATGTTAGGGATAGTGACTTTGAACAACAACTTAAAACCACCAGTGAGGAATTAAGGGGCAGAGGTTATGAAGGAAGGTTGGTGGAGGATAGGAGTTCTGAGGTTAGGCAACTAAGAACTAGTAGAGCTAAACCTTATTTCTCAGGTGGGGATAAGAGGAAGAAGAATTTATTGAGTAGTGACACTAAGCTTGCCATGTGTATTCCGTACACTAGAGATGTTAGGAAGTACACCAATGTGTTTAATGAGCATTGGAATATACTGTTGACAGATCTGGTTTTGAAAGACATAATAGGAGAAGTGCCCCAGTTTACTTTTAAGAACAAGAGAAAACTGAAGAGGAGGTTGTGTATACCTAAAAGATGTGGGTTGGATGATGTAGTTAGTGGTACTAAACCATGTGGCAAGTGCAATCAGTGCACTTACATTTTAGAGGGAGTTACCTTTCAACATCCTGACACCAAAAGAATATTTGGTATAAGGGTTAGTGCTAGTTGCTATACTAAGCATGTTGTTTATCTTGTGGTGTGCTCTCTGTGTCAAAGTTTTTATGTTGGAAAAACAGATAGGATGTTAAAGGAGAGAATCAGGGAGCATGTTTATCACATTGCCAAAGGCTCTAGGGTTAATGCCCTAGCAAAACATGTTATAGAGAAAGGTACCAACCATAGCTTCAAGTTCATGGTAATATCAAAAGCTATTGTTAGTGATAGGTTTAGTGATGTCAGAGGAAGAACTGAAGAACTTGAAGCTAGGTGGATTGTTATGCTGAGGGCTACATTTGGCCATGGTTTGAATGATAGTATGCCCATGAAGCCAACATTAAAGAAAAGGAAACTACGTAGGTAACTGTTTTTATTAGTTTTATTTATTATTTATTATTTTCTATGTATACTTATTTATGCACTTTATACATTTAGTTATAGATCTAGTTATATATATTTATGTGTGTTTTAAATGTATTTTTGTATTTTATCCTTTAGGCAAGTTTCTTGTGACATGTTGCCTTTAAACTAATTGATCATGTGCTCAGTTATTTGGTATTTAAACAGGTGCTATTTTGACTTTTTTAATACACCCGAAGAAGCAGTAGTGAAAGCGCTTGTGTTTGGTTTGAATAAAGCAGTGCTGTATTTTATCAGAATTGAATGTTCCTGTTTTTCCTTGTGGAGCTGTCTTTGAAGACTGTTTTTGTGGATTATTCTTTGAACTACATTGAAAATTGCTGTTGTCTGCCTCGTAGGTTTAGTAAATGTCTATCAGTGTTTGTGCTATAAAAGTTTAAATAAAAGTTGTAAATGAAATCCAAATATCTGTAATCATTGTAGAAGTAAAGCATAAAACAATATGCACACTGAAAGATTTAAACAGTGTCTATGACAAATGGAGAAAAATAGCCAAGTAATGGGACACTGGAATGTCTGCATGGGTGGGGGTAGGGCAGTGTGGGCAGGGGCAGCAGAGTGGTGGGGCTGTGTGGGCAGGGCTTGGGTTTGCACTCCCCTGCAAAAAATCCTGCAGGCTCCCTTGCTTGTGAGGTACATGCCAAAAGGAGCATTGTACTCTATAATGGGTCTAATGAGTGACGAGTAGAGGGGAACAATGACCTCTTTTTTCCTGGATGAGAAACCTTTTGTGATGAGGTGTGCCGCATAGAAGGATTTCCTGACTACTGTGGCGATGTGATTATCAAAGGAGAGACTACTGTCCACCTGTATCCCAAGGTCTCTTATCACACTTTCGGTGTTAAGTAGACTACCACCTATGTGGTAGTTTATGGGTACTGAGTTTTTACCAAAAGGAATGACAATGCACTTTTTGGCATTGAGCTTGAGGCCATGGCTTTGACACCAGGCATCTGTCTCAACAAGGCCCTTTTGTAGGATGTCCACATCTTTTGGAGTTTTGATTATGGCTCCTAGTTTACAGTCATCTGTGAACTTCATTAGCCAAAGACCTTCTGTGTTGGCCTGTACTTCTGAGAAGTAGATACCAAACAGGAGAAGACCCAGGACTGAACCCTGTGGTACTCCACTTGTCACTGGTCTGAAGCTGGATTTGGAGTCTGCTACTTTTACAGTGTGGGTTCTGTCAGTGATCCAGTTGGCAAACCATCTTGTGACATAGGGATTTATACCTAGTTTAGTGAGTTTATCTATAATTCCAGAGTGGGGGATGGTGTCAAAAGCCTTGGCAAGATCTAGATAGGCTGTGTGAACCACCTTACCCTCATCTACGGCTTTGGTGACTGCTTCAAAGAAGTCTATCAGGTTTAGGAGACATGATCTGCCTTTTACAAACCCGAACTGGGTGGGGTCCTGAGTTTGGAGATTACCAATGTCATTGTTTATAAGTTCCATGATGATACGCTCCATAGCCTTGCAGACCAGGCTCGTTAGGCTAATTGGGCAGTAGTTTCTGGGGTCTGTGGTGGCTCCCCCTTTGTGGAGTGGGATAACTGTCGCTGTGTGCCATTCAGTGGGCACATAGCCTGAGGTGAGGCTATGATTGAACATGGTACTTAGGTGGGGTGCCAGTTCATTCTGTAGTTCATGTAGAACACAGCCTGGGATGTCATCAGGTCCCATGGATGCTGTGTTCTTGGCTTTGGATAGTGTGTTTTTTACCTGTGCAGCCATGATTACAGGAACTTTGCATTCTTCTGGTATAGAGATGGGCCCTTTAGGGGATGACAGGGAATGATTTTTTATATTTCATGCAGAAATTGCAGTTTACCAAACACATCAGATGCACAGACTTATTTAACTGAGTTATCAGATAACAGGCCAGCTCAGCAAGCTGAATTAAAGACAGTACTGTATGCCATAAAACAGTATGATAAAATTCAGGTTTAATATTATTAGTAAGAGTTTTATGCAGTAACAGTTCTTACTATTTATCCAAGAAAATTGTAGATAGTAATGATGAATCCTTGTGTGACGCCCCACCACTGTTCCAGTAATCAAGAAGCCTCAGTCCTCACCATTAACACCAGTGGGGGACATACACTGGGAGGATGACAAGTACACACACAGCTCAAAAGTGGAATTTTCCTTAAGAGCACACATAGACTACAGTCAGTCTGCGGCTGTTTTTTCCCTTTTTCTCCAGATCCCAATAAGACTCCCCACAGGCACAGCTATAGAGTTGAGATCTCATCTGAGTAGTCAAGCCAAGACCTCCAGCACCCTCTCTGTCCAACCAGTGCTTTGTATCCCTGCCCAAGTAGCTGACACACACATTCTTTGAGATTTGATTTACACACACACACACACACACACACACACACACACACACACACACACACACACACACACACACACACACACACACACACACACACAAACACACACACACACTAGCTATGCCCCCTTCTGCCTAGACCATAAAATAAACTGCCACCAGTCATTCCTTATCAGCTATTCTAAGGCCTTTATTATTATTATGGCTGACAAAGTTCGTAGATGACTGCAAACTGGGGGCCATAATTGAATCTCCAGCTGACACAAGCATCCTCCAAAAGGGTCTCACAGAAATGGATGCTTGGTGCCAGAGCCACAGCCTCAAGCTAAATGCTAAAAAGTGCATAGTCATCCCCTTTGGGAAAAACAAGGTGTCCACAAATTACCACATAGGTGGTAATCCATTAAGTACAGAAGACGTAATTAGAGATTTGGGGACCAACATAGATAGTAATCTCTCCTTTGATAATCACGTTGCCAAAGTGGTTAGAAAGACCTTCTATATAGCCCACCTTATCACGAAAGGGTTCACATCTAGATCAAGAGAGGTCATTGTGCCCCTCTACTCGTCACTCATCAGGCCCATAATTGAATACAATGCCCCTTTTGGGATGTACCTTACCCGACACCTGCAGCAACTGGAGAGACCCCAAAAGTACCTCACCAAGTGGATCATGGGCTACAAACAGATGTCCTATGCAGCTCAACTAAAGAAACTCCAGCTCTACTCAGTTGCTTACCGCCTACTCAGAGGTGATCTTTGCCTGACGTACAAAGCCATGTCAAACCCAGAATTAATGGACATGCTCCACCTCAAAAAATCCAAGTCCCTTAGAGCTACACGCTCCAGGGACCTAAACCTCAAAACAAAAATAAATAGGACATGCTAGAGGGACAGATTCATTTCCCAGAGGCTCCCCTCACTCTGGAATAGAATCCCAGTTCATGTTAGACATAACCCCTCGCTGACCCTCTTCAAGCGAAATCTGGATGCGTGGATGGCAAATCACAAATTCACCCCTGGGATCTCTTCTGTGTCCCTGCTAGACAGAGGCACAGTATACTAATCGTAAAAGGGTACCTTCTGTGACCTACTTTACAGAGGCACAGTAGGCTAATCTAATAGGGAGGTGGAAGCCAAATACACTTTGGCTAGGCTTATAAATGCCCTAGGGCAGATAGCCTAGTATCTACCTATGAACCTATGAACCTATTTAACAAAGGGTGTCCAATCTTACTATGTAATGTTACTATTAATCCAAATGGTAGTTTGACCAAGAGCAAGGCAATTAGGTGTGGGCCACAGTGTCACCAAAGAAATATACAAGTATTCTCAGAACTTAAATATGCCCCACAAATATCAGCCAGAATGAAAGGTTTAAATATATTTAATAATAAATAATAAAAGAACAAGAAACTACTCAGTAAATATTCACAGTTACCTCAGAGATCAAAATCACAGGAAATATTTAAAACAGCATTGCAGGACAGTCTCAAATAAATAAAGAAAACATCTAAAGTATACTTCACTATATTGTTAACTATTTTTATTTATTTATTTATTATATTTGTTAACCGGGTAGTGTCCAACTGGGCCGGGTGCCCGTTTACAGTAGAGACCCAGGGAGAAAAGCTCTGCAGTAATACAGAACAGCAATACAAGCATTAAAACAAGACACTCAATAGTACAATACAAATCAGTAGAATGATACAAGCAATGGTGCAATGCATGTAAAGGGGGGGGTCTTTTATATACTAAAGCAAATTAAGATAGCAGAGGGTAGCTAATTATCTTGGAGAGTGACAAGAGCACAGCCAATGACTAGTAAGATGTTCCTTTAGGAGTGATTTGAAATGATTGTGGATAGGATTTTTTGCTATTGTCTCTGGAAGAGTGTTCCAGAGATTGGCTATTTTATGTGAATAGAAGGAATTGCCATGATAGTTGTTGGAGCTGGAAACCTTTAGTAAATGTTTGTTAGAAAATATGGGAGCTCTAAGATTAGTGCTAGGTTGGACTAAGTAGGAGATAGCAGGGCATTCACTGGGATGATTATTTTGTGGGCTAGGGCTAGTTGATTAAATGATAAAACGTTGGGGAGATCTAGCCATTTTAACTGTGAGAGAGCTGAACAGTGGTGAGATCTGTGTGGTTGATTAGTGGTATGTTTAAAAATCTTATTGTAACATGATTCTAGGTTGTTGTGGTCTGATTTTGGAAGGTTTGTGCATATGAGCAAACCATACAGGAGGGTGAATAACAGATGTGAGCGAAAAGTGGCTAGCCTGGCATTGGAAGTTAGCAATGGTTTGGCCCTGTATAGGGTGCCTAGTTTGATGTGGCTATATCTAAAAGAATTATACTGTTTCCTAGACTTACTTACTCAAAGCAAGCAGGCAAATGTGGTGAGTGGATATTCTTGTCAGGTCAAAGACAACATACAAAAATGTTCAGTCTCTCTCTCTCTCTCTCAGAGAGTTGTTAAATTAGTATCCCAAATATTACTGCTGGGATACTTGCAGAATGAAACCATTTCTTGTCATCTGATTTCAGTACCCAAGCTCAAAATCAACAGTATTTATCATCTACTTGTGAAAATACATAAACTGGGGCTCTTCTTAGAAATAAGGCAAATGGTGGAAGTTGTAAAATAATTTAGATTCCTTCAAATTTAAAGGCAATAGAAAAAACTTCTAGTTCTAGAAATTATGTCTCCTGTTGAACTGAAACTGAAAGATGACATCTCTTTTGATGGCCCTACCATAAAGTAACTCAATCTCAACTCTTCTTCTGAAGTTTTGCAAGTTAATCTCCTCTGTTTCAGTCTCCCTGTTAAAATATACACATCTAAACAATTACAGTAGTGTATATATATTTCTGATCAGTACTTTACAAAATATGTCTTCAGCACATGTCTGTACAATATGACATACACTTCTAATACATCTGTAACACAAGCATCTTACATGAAGCATGTTGACATTCATAAATGACACACAACCACTTACAAAATTCCAGATAGCTGGGTTGGCAATATCTCCATCTGTAATACTTCTATATAAGTCATATTAATATTCACAAATGGCATATAATTATTTACAAAATTCCAGCTAGCTGAGATGGCAATATCTCATTTTGTTATACATTGCAGCATTCAGTAGCACTGAAAGAGTTAAGCAATGTCAGCTTAAAGAATAGTTATGTGTAAGGCAGAGGACAGAGACTTGTACATTGAAGAAATTCTTTTGAAAATTATGACCTGAGTTTCACAGAACAAACATAGAAATTCAGCAGTTAAGATTAATTTTATAAAAGTGCAGCAATGCAAAAACTGCTGATAAATTAATTCAGTGTCAGGTTTCTACTTTAGTTTCATTTGAGTTTATGACCGAGAAAAAAATGCCTTTGAGGTTTCCATTTGATTTAATAATGAAGTTACAGCCTTTCCATTTCACTGCAGTACATTATCAGTTCAGTTTTAGACTTGCAAGAATGTATTTATTTGTAACATAGGTGTAGTTCACTGTAGTACATTATCAGTTTGCTTACAGACTTACAGGAGTTTGCTAGTAGGATATGTTAATTTCTTGCAGACAAATGTAAAGTCAGGGCAACAAGCAACACTATCGGTTTATAATTGTTAAAGCTGCAAATGTTATTTTAAGGGCATGATATTGCCTTTTTGTGTTTTGTAGATATTATTAAAAATGACATGCTCTCAGTAAAGACCATCAAGAAAAATATTACATCAGCCAACCAGCCTTGCACAAGAGATGGAAAAGGGGGAGTTAGAAGGCCTAAGTGTACAAGGGACACAGGAAAGGACCCTTGGACATTAAGGTGATGCTTCCAATAGCTCAGCAGTGACTGGAAAATGCAGAGTAAGGCCTAAACTTGGCAAGAGCTGTGGTACACATGTCAAGTATCTCAGAAAAACAACACTATCAAAGCCAAAGATGAAGATCGTTGTTTTTCTTCAGTTCTGTAAATGTATTTCAGTTATGTAAAGAAAGCATTATTTAGAGTTAAAATGTATATATAACAGATGTGCATTTATGCAGATTAGTGTTAAAGTATGCAAATATTTTTATGTTTTCAGACAATTGTGTAACAATACTCTTTTTAAGTTTATGCTTTTATGTGTGTTCAAATGGTGCTGACAGAAAAAAAGTAGTCCTCTAGTGATAGTTTAATTTCCAGAATATAACATTTACCAGATTCTGTTATGCTTTTATCTGTGTTCAGGTAACACTGGCAGAAAATGTATCCCTTTAGTATTAGAAGTTTCAGAATATGACATTCGTACTTGGTTGTATGTTCAGTAATAGTATATTTCAGTCAGATTTCAGAATATAACATTCATACTCACTTATACATTTCTAACAGCATTACTACACAGTTTACAACATGCAATTGCATCAGACATCACATTATTCAGTCATTAGGTTTAAGGGTAAAGTGAGAGAGTTATTTGTGACAGGCTTATTAAGATAAGTTATGTAAAGAATAAATAGCAATAGTTATTTAATATACTCATGGCTTAACAGGGCAGGTTTAATTTGTTTATTAATTTACAGAATACAGTCACCTTACATAATAATTATTGTGCATTAGATGGAAAGTTAAAAGAAGACATTGACAGGGTATGAAAAGGTATCAATCTGAAATATAGAAAGCATAGGTTTATATCTGTTATGTAGAACTTATAACGGTAAATAATCAGGATTATTAGTAACATATCTCACTGAAGATTTACAGAAACAAGTTAATGCAGTATAAATTAATTATGCTTGAAGATACAAATATTATAGGTATAAAAAATAGTTTACAGTTATAACACATTAAAGAATTGTCCAGTTATAATTAAATCATAATAAGAGATTCAGTCTGAAAGGTTTTTGAATAATTAACAGACCATAATTGTTCAAGTGAGACCTAGTTGTGAAAATTAAAAATGCAAGTTTATTTACCAGATAAAGTAAACTTATTTTAAGGTCTATATCAGAATCGCGAAAGCTGTCTTTCGCAAATACATGTTCATCAACACATAAACGTCAAAGAACAAGAACAGCAAAGTACCAAAAGAGCGAAATGGAGAATGCCAAACAGATTTTCTTGGCCAGCAGGGTTATCGTAGGGATGAGGAAATTAATTATTTTCTCCACTGTAGTGCAGTCTCGGAGTTGCTATATATAAGTAGGGGGGTGTGGGGGGTACAGGGGGGCTTAGCCCCCTGCAAAAACATTTGAAAAAGTGTTTTAGGTAAGGTTTGTACAGTTAGGTTTACCTTACCTGTATGGCACTGTTACTTCTGGGAATGCATTCGGCGTTCTCTATTTTGCTGTTTTGGTACTTCGCTGTTCTCGTTCTTCGACATTTATGTGTCAATTAACATGTATTCGTGAAAGACAACTTTGCAATTATAATATAGACCCTTATTTTATATTAGTTCCAGTGATCATTATAGTAGCCTTTACAGACTATATTAATAGTTTTATAAAGTAATTACCAAAGTAAATCCCATTTATGTAATTTCAGAGACAATTGATACAGAATAAATCCTACATAAATACATTTCACAGACTAGACCTTGCATAGGCCTGAAAATGTAAGATTAGGCCTGTGTCTTCAGTTTACATTTCATATTTTAAAGTAACTACAGAAATATATGGCTCAGTGGTGCTGTGGTTTGCATTGTAGCCTCACAACAATAGGTTCTCTGGTTCAATTCTTGGCTGGAGTGCCTTCTGTGTGGAGTCTGCTTGTCCTCCCCAAGTGCTTGTGGGTTTCCTCTGGGTGCTCTGGTGTCTTTCCAAATTACAAACACATGTATCTGTTATGACTCTTCCTGGGCATCTGCTGAAGTCAGACTTTCCAGGTAAATAAATTTTAAATAAATAGATACCTGTGTTCAGGTATCTCAGGAGGAGTTGTAAGATCAGGTTTCATTTAAATGTATTTTGTTAGAGAAAAATAAAGTATTCTCTTTGCTAAGTGTAGAAATGCAGCTGTATTACATTTTGCATGCAGTTTCAGAGAATGTATTTTCAGTCAGTGAAAATAACTTTCAGGCAAGAATACTGATATGAATAAAATGTGCTAACATAATGCGAAGTACATCGAGAACAGACAGATTTTCCTTGGAAAGTACAAGGCCTGAGAACCAAGGGTTTTGGTATTATTAGGATATTCTTCCAACACAGTTAGTTAGTTCATTTGGATTGATACTCAGAAAGTCTTTGCAATGCAGTCCTCAGAGGTTTGGTACAGACACTCAACAGTGAGTGCAGAAGTCAGGTCAAATATCCAGGATTCCAGAATATTAATGATATTATTCAAGAGGATGGGAAATAGGAAATACACCCGGGGATCACTTCTGTGTTTCTGCTCGACAGTGGCACAGGAAAATAACTTTTTTGGGTGGCATAAGCTAGGGAACCTTGTTGGCTAGGCTTACATAGGCCCTTGGGCTGATAGCCTAGTACCTACCTATGAACCTATGAACCTATGAAAGGAATAATTCTGAATATAATGTGTGCAGAAGCTACGGACATAACATTCTCAGTACAGAATTTAGGGACAGTGTAATGAGTGCAGAAGCTATGGACATAATAACATTCTGAGTACAGAATTTACAGACAGTGTAATGAGTCCAGAAGCTATGGACATAATAACATTCTGAGTACAGAATTTATGGACAGTGTAATGAGTGCAGAAGTTACAGACTATTTCACTTTATCAGCACTGTTATTGAAGACAGTAAGATTTGATTCAGACATCTAGCTCCACTGTACATAATAAAACATTCTTAACCAAACTACAGTGTATGCAGACTTTTATTCTGAACAATACACAGAGATCTGGCATATAAAGAAGAGACTGGCTCCTGTTCAGCACAGTTCTGGGTAATTAAAAGACAAAGACATTCATTCCAACCTCATTCCAGTTTCTTCCAGTTATTTCAAGTTTATGCCAGTATTCTACAGTCCTACCAGTTCTTACATAGTGGGTGAGAGCATAACACTGCCCAGCTTGCATTTATCAGCAAATCTGGTCAACGACACTTCTGGGATATTGCACTGGATGTTCTCAAAGTAAATGCCAAATAGGAGAGGACCCAGCAGTGATACCTTCTGTACCCCATTACTTAAAAGTTTATATTCAGAAATGGTACCTGCAACTTTAACAACCTGTGATCTACCAGATAGCTAATGGGAGTCCAATTGATAATAAATGGGGTTTATATAAAGTTTGTCATTTTCTTTTAAATACCAGCATAAGGATAGTATCAAAAGCCTTGGTGAGATTGAGATAAGCAGTGTGCACAGAGTGATTATTGTCCAAAGCCCCTTTGTAAGGAACCTTTGTGGTCTCTCCAATTGCTGCAGGTGTTTTGAATGAAACATAGCAAAGTGAGCATTGTACTCTATTATTGATTTGATGAGGGAAGACTACATGGGGTTATAACCTCTTTTTTTTTTGGAGGCAATGCCCTTACTTATGGGATGACCAATATAAAATGCCTTTCTTACCACTGTGGAGACATGGTGATCAAAGTTAAGGTTGCTGTTGACCTGTGTGCCCAGATCTCTCACCACCGACTATGCATGTTAGTTTACAGGAATATCACCCTTGCTGAAGGAGATGATAATGCATTTTTTGCATTAAGTTTAAGACCATGACTTTGGCAACAGTCATTAGTCTGCATGAGATGTTCTTGCAGGATGTTGACAGCACTAGGGGTTTCAATGATCGCTCCTAGTTTGCAGTCATCAGCAAACTCTGTCAGCCACAGTCCTTTAGTTTTAGCCTGTAGTTTGGAGAAGTAGATTCTGAACAGTAGGGGCCCCAGAATTGATCCCTCTGGAACACCACTGGTTACGTGTCTGCTGGAGGAGGAGGAGCTCTCTATTTTCACTATATGACTTCTATCAGTGAGTCAGTTTGCAACTTACCTGACAATGAATGGGGTGATACCCAGCTGGGTGAATTTATCAATGATGCCCGAGTGGAGGATTGTGTCCAAGGCCTTGGCTAAGTCTAGGTAGGCCGTATGCACAGATTTTCCCTCGTCTAGGGCTTTGGTGACTGTCTAAAAGAAGTTCACCAAGTTTAACAGGCATAATCTCCCCTTGACAAAGCCAAACTGGGTGGGGTCACACTTTTGGAGATTTCCTATATCTTTGTTAATAAGGTCCATGATGATTTATTCCATGGCCTTGCAGATAAGGCTGGTCAGCCTAATAGGTCTATAGTTCCTGGGGTCTGTGGATGCACCCCCTTTGAACAAAATGGTGACAGTAGTTGTTTTCCATTCTGCTGGGATATAGCCAATGCTTAGGCTGTGATTGTAAAGCATGCACAATGGTGATGCTAATTCCTGTTTTAACTCATGTAGAACACAGACCGAGATGTTGTCTGGTCCCATAGAGACTGTGTTTTTGTTATTGAAGAGGGCATTTAAGACCTGCTTCTCAGAGATACTAGGTGGGGGACAGGTGTTACGGATGCTTTGGGATATATATGGTGGGAAAAGGGAGTGCAGTTTTCACTGAATCTGTTACCCAGCAGGTTTGCTATATCCACAGGTTCTGTATATGTGGTACTATTAACTATGAGTTTATTGCAAATCTGGGCCATACCTTTGAGGTTATGGATGCAACTAAAGAACACTTTGTGGTTATCTTTAGTTAGGGAAGATTATTTGTATTTGTAGTTAGCTTTGGAGAACTTCACTAGGAGTCATTTTGGCTTGGTTAAGTTGAGGAGGGAGTATTTCCAGTTTTGAGACTGTTCCTTCCCACTCTTTGACAGCATATTCTTTCTCCTATTCCATGGGCTATTAATGTGAGTTTCCACCAAGCAGGTTTGTTTTTCCTTGAAGATCTGTCTTTGGTTCTATCAGGTATGGCAGAGTCAATACTATGGCACAGGTGTTTGTATAAAGCATTGGTGTATTACTTTACATAGTTCTCTGTTCCGTCAGTGAGGGGAGGGCTATGTAGCTATTTATGCTGTCATGTAAGAGGCTGTAATTGGCTTTGGAGAAGTTGTTTAGTCTAGTTGTTGCTATGGGGTGTCTTGGGTTTTAGTTAATCCTAGCAAGACTAATTTGTGGTGTCAGATCTCACCAGGGATGGCCACGCACTGGGAGTATTGCAGCTGTCCCCCATGTTGGTAAGCACCAGATCCAGGATCAGTGTGGTTTTGTGGAGGGAGGTAAACATTTGACAACATTAATAAAACAATGATGACCCTGAGGTGAAACAAAGACTAAGAACAAGAAAATAGCACTGTCATTGAGGCTGTACCAAATACAAAATTACTAGGTGTCATATCATTGAGGCTGTACCAAATACAAAATTACTAGGTGTCATATCATTGAGGCTGTACCAAATACAAAATTACTAGGTGTCATATCATTGAGGCTGTACCAAATAGAAAATTACTAGGTGTCATATCATTGAGGCTGTACCAAATACAAAATTACTAGGTGTCATATCATTGAGGCTGTACCAAATACAAAATTACTAGGTGTCATATCATTGAGGCTGTACCAAATACAAAATTACTAGGTGTCATATCATTGAGGCTGTACCAAATACAAAATTACTAGGTGTCATATCATTGAGGCTGTACCAAATACAAAATTACTAGGTGTCATATCATTGAGGCTGTACCAAATACAAAATTACTAGGTGTCATATCATTGAGGCTGTACCAAATACAAAATTACTAGGTGTCATCAGAGACAAAAATCTGACATTTGACCTGCATATTCATACCAATATCAAAAAAACACATCAAAAACTGGGCATATGCTACAGACACAAATACTTCTTCAACCACTCCGCAAAGCTATCCCTAGTTTCTTCCTTTCTTCTACAGTCTCCTCTTTATGGTCCCTCTGTCCTTACCAATACTCAGTCTTCTCTGAGAGTCAGACTTGACTCGTGCTACAATAAAATTGCTGAATTTGTAATGAATGCAAAATATTCATCTCACCATTGTTCCTCATTATGCTTACTCGATTGGTTGGAAGTCCCACATTATCTTGCGTACAATTAACCACTGCACACAACTTTATATTTAAGCCATTAAACTGCCCTGTCCTTTCTTCTCTTCATACTCAGTATTATCCAAATAGACCTCTCTGCTCCAATAATCATTTTCTCCTGAATGTAGAAAAACTAAACCTTTTGTCCAGTCAACTGCTGTACTCCTTTACTATTAGAAAACTATGGAACACCCTTCCACCATCAGTCAGATCTACCAGCCATGCAGCTTTCTTTATGAAATCCCTGAGACAACACCTTTCCTTTTTTAATTTCTCCAAATCTTTTGGGTTTCTAATACAGTGACGGGAATGGACCCCATTCCTAAGTCAAAGTATGATTAAAGTTCATGGAATTAGTACTGTTTCACTCTTTGATGTCAGCCAGAAGTGCTCTTCGCAGCACCCACAGTGTGCCCAATAATGACTCCTTCTGCAATTTGTATGGAGTTACATGTATTGGTAGCATAGCCAAATATGATTGTAGACTTTTTTTTATAAGACCTGTTGCTCCTACTACTATCAGAACTATCTGGGTATCCTTCTTCCATATTGCTCTAGTTTCTGCTTGCAAAACCTGATATTTTATGACTTTGTGTCTCTCTGTACACAGGACACTGTAGTCACTGGGTGTGGCAATTTCAGTGATCGATGCTACTTTTGTCTTCTTTTCTTGGACCATTATATCTGGCTTTCTAGCATCTATCTTTTGAACTGATGGCAATGGATGATCCCATGTGATATAGACTTCATCATTTTCTGTGATGCCTTGTGGCTCATGTTTTCATTGTCTTTCAGACACTTCAGTGCCATAATGTTTGCACAATCCCCAGTGCAACAGTCTTGCCACATTATTATACCTTTCAGTATGCAGTCCTTCTGCCATTAGTAGGTCGCAACCAGCAACAAGGTGTGCCACTGTTTCCAGTTCTATTTTACAAAACCTACATTTGTCTGTTTCTCCCACATGTTCAATGGACTTTGTAAACCAACATGAATGTAGCTCACTATTTTGTGCCACCAATATTAACCTTTCATCTCTTGGTTTGAATTCGCCTCTCCTTAACCATTCCTTCATTTATTCCTGATCAACATGAGGTTCTTCCAAAAGTGTTCTGTACTTGCAACTATATGTATGCATTTTCCACATTTCTTGCCTTCTCATCTGGTCCTCCACTTTATATTCATTCTTTTGTTTTTTGGCATATTCAGTTGCTACCTGTTTTTTTTTTCACTTGTGGTCTGATTTCCATTCTTGCTTGAGCTAGCCTAAGCAGGGAAGTCATTGTAGATTTATTCTCCTCATGTTTCAAAGCTTTCACTATATTTGGGTTCTGTGAGATCAGCAGATATGTGTGGAGTGCCGCGATTGCAGATCTGTGCATGTAGTCATTTTCAAGGAGGCCCAGTCCTCCCTCGGAATGGGGAATATATAATCTTGGTATACACTGATTTTTACAAATCATTTTGTGAGCATGATGCATCCTTCTTGTTTTTCTATCTAATCTATCCAGCACATTTTGGGGCCAGTCAGTCACTCCAAAACTGTAAGTTAGGACAGAAAGAGCAAATTGGTTTATAGCGTGGATTTTGTTCCTAGATGTCAAAGCTGTTTTCAGGATTAATTTAAGTCTTCTGAAGTACTCCTTAATAAGTTTTATTCACATTTGTTCATGTTTTATTGTTGATCCTTCATCAATTCCCAAATATTTATATACTCCCTCTTGCTCAAATTTTTTTATATCACATTCTTGTCCAAAACTGATGTTTTCCTGATGCTGCAGTTTTCTTGCTTTAAAGGTTGCTTTTGCACATTTATCAAGACCAAATGACATTCTTAAGTCATCTGAAAGTTTTGACAACTTGCAGTTGTACTTTCAGTTTCTCATCTGATGAACTCTACAGTTTCAAATTGTTGACAAAGAGAAGATGAGAAATCTTTAGACTTTGTTTGTTTTCTAGGAGCCACATTATAGCCATGACCTATGCTGTTAAGTAGACAGTTTAATGGATTAAGGGCAAGGCAGAATAGCAGTGGTGACAGATAGTCACCCTGGAATATCCCCCTTTGGATTTTTATCCCTGGAATAATACGTTGTCCTTTATTATGGCTTAATTGCAAAGTGGTCTGCCACTGTTTCATGGTTACTGTAATATAATCGAAAAGTGTAGGGTGTATCCTATGCCTTTTAAACATTCTTTTATCCATGAATGTGGGATACTATCAAATGCTTTTTTTATAGTCAGTCCAGGCCATACTTAAATTCTTCCCCTTTTTATAGTTCTCCACAATGACTTTATTTAACAACAAATGATCCTTTGTTCCATATTACTTTTTTTTATTGCCCTTTTGTTCTACTGCCATAATTGAGTTTTCTTCTAAATGACTATAAACTCTGTCAGCATCAATTCCAGTGTATATGTAGTTCATATGTTGTAGGAAGGCAAGTTATTGGTCTATAATTTTTAGGGCAGTTTACAGGTTCACTCTTAAGTTGCCTGTTGTTAGCCAGGTTGGTGCCTCTTCAGGGTGTGCATATAAATAATTCTTACTCATGGCTAAATCTTTGTGCAAATATGTTAGTACTTTTAACCAGAAGTTAGATACTGCATTTGGGCCTGGGGTTTTCCAATTAAAGGATTTTCTTAACTTTGTTTCAATCTCTGTGGCTGTTACTTCATCCCATTTCATACCCTGTACCTTTAAACTTCTTATTCTTTCTTTTACTTCTTCTATCCATTTAGCATCTTTGTTATGTTCCACAGGATCTTCATAGATACTTCTCCAAAATGTATCTATTTCTTCTTTTTTTGGTGGTATTTCAATTACTTTTACCTTATTTCCAAATTCTCTATAAAACTTATTTGAGTCATCAATAAATTGCTTATTTTGTACATTTCCTTTATGTTTGTCTATGTATCTTCAACATTTTTCTGCCTGTGCTGAGATATTTAGATTATTATTTGTAATAGTGCATGACAGATCCTGATCTGTTCTGATACTGTGCATTGCTTTTATCACATCTATATCTCTGAGTATTTTTGTTGATCTGTTCCCTCTTCTATACTCCTCTAATAGTGACACTTCTTACCTTAGTTGCTTTATATTTTTCTCTATTCGATAATTCCATGATAGTATTTGATTTTTCTCCTTTGTCTCCTTCAGCACCCTGTGTTCTTGTGGTAGAACTTTATCAGTTATTGATTTGGCTATACAGTAATATATCCTGTTTGCTTCTGTTATATCAAATGAATCTCTATGGACAGTCCTAATTACTGTGTTCATTTGTTTTATTAAACTTCTGACTTTTTGGGTTTTATTGACTTTTGGCAGTCTATTTCTTTCATTGATCTTAATATATCTATTTCTATTAAGTCAAGCAGCTCCTTGGCCCTCTTCAAAAGGAACCTTGACGATTGGATGAGAGACAGAAAATTCATCCTGGGGATCATGTCAGTCGCCCTGCTAGACAAGGGGTCCAGGGAAGTAAATATTGTGGGAAGAAATATCCAGGGAATTGTTATGGCCGATAGCCTAGTACCAACCTATGAACCTATGAACCTATGAACTCTTCTCTTAGCTCGGTTTCTTCTAGACTGATGGCACTTTTTTTGTTTTCCATTTCCTGTGGGCATTCTATAGAAAGTTCTAGTACATCTTCACATTCTCTTCAGTTTCATCCTGTGCCATCCTTTGCTCTGTCATATGAGAACTCACTGGCCTATCACTCCTCAACATTAACTAAGTCAGAGTTCCCACAGCTTCCTGTTCCTTCCCTTGCTGTCCAGCTTCAAGTGGATGTTTATACTGGTTTTCTGTGGAAGGTTCCAAAATATCTTGATATCGCACCTGACCAATTGCTTCCTGTTCCACTGGCTTCCCTTTAATTTGGAGTTCCATTGCTCTGTCTTGTGGTGCTTTCTGAATTAGATTTCACTTTGGAGGTACTTCATGACCTCAGCTTCTATTTCTTTAACTTCCCCATTACTGGTCTCATTTTCTGCTTTTCCTCTTTGTCTTCTTAGTTTTTGTATTGTAAAGTTTACAAATGTCTGGATTCCTTTGCCTGTATTTCTCTTCAAATATTTTTGGTGCTGCTCTTTTTGTGTTGATTAGTTTTGCTTTCTCCTTTGCATATATATTACACCATTTTAAATCTCTTTGTCTTTCCCATGTCCATATTTCTTCTCCAGATGTCTCCTGACCTTTCTGTTTCTCCTTACTTTGGGGACTCGTTCCATCCTGCTGTGATGTGACTTATGTTAGACCTTCTACATTAAATCCTTCCCTTCGCAGGCACTTCATAACTTCAACTTCTATTTCCTTAACTTCTGCTTTACTAATCTTTTCTACATTCCATCTTTGTAATATTATTTTCTTTAATGTGAAATTTTCCATATCTGGATACCTTTGCCTGTATTTCTCTTTTAATATCTTTGGGGCTGCCTTCTTTATGTTCATTAATTTGGCTTTCACTTTTGCATAAATATTGCACCATATCATATCTCTCTTTTTTCCCCCAGTCCATATTTCCTTATTATGCTTTTCAAAAATCTAGGTTTTGCTGTTTACATTTTTGCACTTCCTCAGTTGCTTCTTTTCCAAACAGATCAAGGTTTCTATATACTGTTTTTCAAAAATCTGTTATATTAATGACCCCAAATTTTTATTTGAAGCTTCTGGCAGTTTTTCTTACAGAAGTATTTTTCTTTCCTCTAACTTATCTCTTAATTGTTTTGTATATCTTGTGTCTGAACATTCTGTTTTTTTTTTTTTGCATAATAGTAACGATACACAATTTATTTCTTATCACTCTATCATCTTTATGGTTCTTCTTTTGCCTATCAGTTTTTGTGATATTTGTGGACTGGTACTTTCTTCTACAACAGGACTCTCCCTGGGCCTGGCCCCATCGTAGGAACTGGGTCCATCTTGTGAAGGTACTCACCAAGACTTGAGGATGAATTCGATTTCAGCACTACTACTCTCCTTTTCTTGCTGACTTTTCTTCTCTCCATTTGGACCCACTATCTCTCTATCCTCTCTATGACAGTGCACATGTGCCAAAACTGCACTTCCCATAACCTGACTCACTCTTTTTCCACTACCCTACACCTTCTGTAATTACTACTCTGTTATTACTCTCTATATCTCATAATGCTTATTTAACTACAGTGCTGGCAATATCTGCTATATTTCTCACCTATACTTAAGTTTAGGAATTTATAAGGATAAACTATTCAGACAATGTAGCAAGAACCTAAGATACTCACAAGACTAACTTAATTATCTTAACTTGTTATATCCTAGCTTGTGATATTCCAGTTGTATAAACCACTATATCCTCAATATTGTATCCTTCATTGTACTCAGATTTTCACCTTGCTAATTCTATTATCAACTGCTACGTATGTATTGTATGTACTGATCCTGTTGACTTATTGTATTGAATGTATTGCATGCTGTATATTGTATGTATAATGTATTGTACTGAATGTATTGCATGTTGTATATTGTATGTAGAATGTATTGTATTGAATGTATTGCATGTTGTATATTGTATGTATTGTGTATTTTAGTGTGGAGCTTTTCTCCTCGGGCCTCCACTGAAAATGGGCTCACTATGGCCCAGTGGACCATCCCTTTAAACAAATACAAATAAATAAATAAATAAATAAATAAATAAAATACCACTGTTATAGGTTGGTCATGACATAGAGAAATCATTCAACAGAGTAAGCCAGGATTTTATGAGTAGGGCAATAGAAGCATTTGCATTTCCTGATACAATAATAAGGTTAATTAGTAGGATATATGAAGGATCAGAGGCAAAAATCAAATTTGGAGGGTTCTTCTCTGGTATGTTGTGTCTAAACAGAGGAGGCAGGCGGGGGTGTCCTCTTTGCCCTTTGTTACTTGCATTATATTCAGAACCATTGGCAAAGAAAGTAGCAGACTCAGAAATTAACAGATGCAACTGGTGTGACGTTCAAAGAAAAACTGGCATTATTTGCAGAGGAATGGGAAGAGGCCGAAAAGACATTTGGACTGAGACGAGTAATTGCCTTCCATATTGGGGACTGATATCAGAGTATAGGTAAAGAGAAAGGGGTACAGGGATGCTAAATGAAATATCTGCACTAGTTGAGTTTTTAATTGAATCCATAACAGAAACTGCTGTTAAAAAAGATAACTAGTAAGGCATATAAAATATTGCACACACGATTAGGTATGCAATTCCCAAAGAAACAATGGGAGGACATATGTAAGCCTTCAAAATATGCAATAAAGTCTAGTATATTTAGGATGTTTGCTGGAAGTATTTGCATAGATATTTTTATACCCCAGGCAAGCTCCAAAGAAATTTTCTTCAGGTAGATGGCAAATGTTGAAGGCGTGATGGGGAAGAAAGAGATACCTGGGAGTATATTTTGTCTGAGTGTAACAAGTTGGCAGACTTTAAAAATTCCCTACAGTGTACTCTGTCATGAATACTGGGTGAGCAAATTTTAACTAATGACATTATTATTTTGACATGTGACATGAGGTACCCGATCTGAATTGCCTAGACACAATAAGACCTTGTTAAGTTTAATTCTGGTGGCTTTCAAAAATCATTTACCAGAAAATGGAAATCAAAATCTAAACCAGATATACTTAAAGTAATGATTACTGTAACAGTGATAAAAGAACAGGAACATGGATCTTTAGAAAATGGTAGGTGTAAATTACATAGGAAAAAATGGAAATTGTGGGAACAATACATGCAGAAAAATGTTATTTATTTATTTGACATTTGTTGACCGGGTTAGTCAATCTGAGATTGTGCCCTTTTTTAGTGGAAACCTGTGGAGAAAAGCTCCAAAGTGGAAATTATATAAAAATTATATAAAAATTATACAAAAGCTTGATTCAGAGGACAAATAATCCAGGTCAAACATTTGCAGTACATAAGTAAAAAATAGAGAAGTTCACAAAACAAATAGTACAAGAGAAAGCTTCCAAGGACAAATAGTGCGGGCAAGATATTCAAAGCGCAGAAAAACAAATTTGAATGCAGAAACAATAAAAAGCATATATAACAGAGGTTATTTGGTGGACAATTGTATTATGAGAAGATATGAAATTGAAAATGAGACTTCAAATTAGAAGTGGGTTTTGAGGAGCATTTCGTCAGAGCAAGGTTGCAAAGATGCAGAGGAATTTTGTGGTCAAGCAGGAAAGACTTAGTAGTTAGTTTGTCAAGTAAAAGTAAGAAGGGAAAAAGAAAGTTAGAGGAGGGAAAAGGAAGATAAGTATAAGATTACTGGGGCAGAATTTGGAGGGGTGAGGAAGAGGTAGTAGAATGTTGTTATAATACACAGGAAGTTAGAATAGTTTGTATGTTAGTAGTGGGAAAGGAAGATAAGTATAAGATTACTGGGGCAGAATTTGGAGGGGTGAGGAAGAGGTAGTAGAATGTTGTTATAATACACAGGAAGTTAGAATAGTTTGTATGTTAGTAGTGGGAAAAAGAGAGATAAGTATATAAGATTAGGGGGGAATTTTTTGGGGGTGATAGTTTGTATGTTAGTAGTGTGAAAAAGGAAGATAAGTATAAGATTACTGGGGCAGAAATGTTGTTATAATACACAGGAAGTTAGAATAGTTTGTATGTTAGTAGTGGGAAAGGAAGATAAGTATAAGATTACTGGGGCAGAATTTGGAGGGGTGAGGAAGAGGTAGTAGAATGTTGTTATAATACACAGGAAGTTAGAATAGTTTGTATGTTAGTAGTGGGAAAGGAAGATAAGTATAAGATTACTGGGGCAGAATTTGGAGGGGTGAGGAAGAGGTAGTAGAATGTTGTTATAATACACAGGAAGTTAGAATAGTTTGTATGTTAGTAGTGGGAAAGGAAGATAAGTATAAGATTACTGGGGCAGAATTTGGAGGGGTGAGGAAGAGGTAGTAGAATGTTGTTATAATACACAGGAAGTTAGAATAGTTTGTATGTTAGTAGTGGGAAAGGAGATAATAGAGAAGAAAGTGAGGGGGGGAAATAAGGGAGGCAAAGAGGGAGGGGTAGAAAGACAGAGGGTATCAATTTTAGGTGGGATGGTTTCAGTGACATCTCCTGGTGCTATGTAGGTAACTTGTAAAAAATAACTGCAAAAAATGCTGAAAAACGACCACAGGTGGCAAGACAAATCAAAGGAACAAAATATAATCCACAGAGACAAGTTTTAATTCATAAAAAAGTAGTGTAAGCGCTTTCGCCTTGCTTGTGACACTTTTAATAGCTGCATTTTGCATTAGTTCTGTTTGTCTGATGAAGTCTTGCTCACAGAAGCAAGACAAAAGTGCTTACACTACTTTTTTATGAATTAAAACTTGTCTCTGTGTTCCTTAGATTTGTCTTGCCTCCTGTTGTAATTTTTCAGCAATGTTTGAGAGCTGTCTTGAATTCTTATGCATGGATGATATTTCTATGGAATCAGTAAAACAAAGGCCAGCACACAAAAGTATAAGGTGCCTTCTTCTTCTTCCAGCTTTTCCCAGTTAGGGGTCGCCACAGCAGATCACCTGTCTGCTCATGATTGGCAGTGAAGTTTTACGGTGTCAAGTTGCCAGCCCGGCTTCCAACCTTCCACAGAAGGCACACACATGCAAGCACTCATGCCTAGGGCCAATTTAGAGTGTCCAATCCAGCTACAACATGTCGTTGGGATGTGGGAGGAAACCGGAGCACCCTGAGGAAACCCACTTGACCACAGGATGGACATGCAGACTATGCACAGAAGGCACCCCAGTCGAGGATCAAACTGGAGAACCTCTTGCTGTGAGGCAGCAATTCTAACCACTGCACCACTGCGGCTGCCCTATAAGGTGCCTATAATATATATATATATATATATATATATATATATATATATATATATATATATATATATATATATATATATATATATATATATATATATATATATATATATATAAATATATTTATATATATATATATATATATACATATATATATATATATATATATATATATATATATATATATATTTTTTTTTTTTTTTATTTTAGCATCAATTAGGCAAAACAGACCAGTTTCAGCCCAAGCTTACTAAGCCTTCCTCAGTGTTAAAAATCATACAGTGAAACAAAGCCTAATATGCATTGGTGTAACAACACAACACAACAAAAATCCTGCTGATTGGTTGGCTATAAATGTTCATTTAAACCTGGAGTAAATAATCCCCCCAGCTTAATAATCCACTTTTTCTCTTTTTTATTCAATATATTCACAAGTAGAAATACGGGGATGGTCTTTGACATCAGATTTTTGGCCAATTGTAGAACCAATTTGGTTATATACCTGGCCACCTGCACATGTTCCGCTTTTTATATCGGTCAGACCTCCCGCCCGGTGAGGTTATGGATATCCAAACACCTCAGTGATATCAGGCAAAAAGACCAAACAATGCATTATTCAAGCATTCTATGGTACACACTACAGCCACTTTCAGGTTCACCATCATTGATAGACTAGCTGGGGACAAGGTTAACAAATCAGGTTGGCACAATATAGTGAATAAAAAAGAGAAAAGTGGATTATTAAACTGCGGGGATTATGTCCACCAGGTTTAAATAATGAACATAGTGGGATTTTTGTTGTGTTGGTGTTGTTGCACCAATGCATACTAGACTTTGTTTCACTGTAGGAAGGCTTAGTAACTTTGGATCAGAACCGGTCTGTTTTGCCTAACTGATGCTGAAAAAAAAAAAAAAATATATATATATATATATATATATATATATATATATTAAAGGCACCATATACGTTTGTGTTCTGGCCTTTGTTTTACTGATTGCATTTATGATTTTTTGGGGCCATGCACTTGCCGTACTTGCAGGAACTTTTCATTGTGATATTTCTATGGGCCATGGGAAGCTTATTTCATGAGAGAGGAGGAAAACAGCAGTATAGATTTTGTCCTAGTGATTTTTTTTGGTTTAGAAATCTGTAAGAGGCATTGGTCTGTGCTTCTGAGGGGGTGAGGTGGGTTATAGGTTCATAGGTACCTACTAGGCTATTGGCCCAAGGGCCTAGGTAAGCCTAGCCAACAAGGTTCCCTGGCTTTTGCCACCCAAGAAAATTATTTTTCTGTGCCCCTGTTGAGCAGAGCCACAGAAGTGATCCCCGGGGTGAATTTCCTATTTCACATCCACATATCAAGATTTTTCTTGAAGAGTGCTAATGACGAACTCTGCCTGACATAGATGCGTAGCTTGTTCCAGAGTATGGAAAGTCTCTGGGACAGGAATCTATTCCTTCAGCATGTTCTTTTTATTGTGGTGACAAGGTTTAGGTCCCTAGAGCATGTAGCTCAAAGGGACTAAGATTTCTTTAGGTGTAGCATATTCAAGAGCTCTGGGTTTGACATAGCTTTGTATGTTAGGCAGAGATCACCTCGGAGTAGGCGATATGTATGGATTAAAGCTGGAGTTTTTTGAGACAGTCAATGTAGGGCATCTGTTTGAGTCCAGTAATCCTCTTTGCGATTTACTTCTGCAGCCTTTCCAGCCATACCTTTCAACATGGAAATATCAAAAATCTGGACAAGGCCCATGAAAAATAGGTACAAATCTGTACGCTGATTAACATAACGTGCATACATAATTGTGTAACACCACCCACTCCAATGGAATTGTGAGATAACTTTCAAATGCAAACTGAAAAACAGACAATCAAAATATGGCACCAGAGTCCCCAGCAGCCATTCCAATGTCCCATTACTTGGCTATTTCACCCTATTTACCATAAACACCAACGTGCATACTGCTTTACTTCTACAATGATTATTTGGATTTTATTTTTACATTTTATAGCACAATGCACAAATACTAGTAGACATCTGCTAAACAAAGCAATACTGTCTCATAGGTTCATAGGTTCATAGGTTTATACTAGGCTATCTGCCCTAAGGCATTTATAAGCCTAGCCCAAATTTTGGCTTACTACCACCCCCCCTAAAAAAAAAAAAAATATGCCCATTATGTGTTTGTTGTCAGCTGTGTCCAGCAGTGATTCAGAGATGATCCCACGTAAACCCCCCATCCACCATCCACAGGTCTTCTGATTTCTCTTGAACAGGTGTCCTGCCATGGCTCGGGATTGGACCCGTTTTATTCATAGCATAGGAGCCTCCCTCTTGATAAATCTATCCCCCCCATCAGCATCAGTGCATTTATTTCTTGCGCTCTAGTGGTTTTGCTCTAGTGGTTTTTTTAGTTGGATTTTTGAGGTGGGAGCATGTCCATTACCTCCGGGGACATTTCACTATGGTCTTTTTGTTTGGGGGGGGTTTGTGACAATGAGATCTAGTATATTTTCTCCTCTCTCGTGGGAACAGTGACTAGCTGTTCCATGGCATTTGAATTTTTATGAACTCCAGAACCAAGGAAAGTTAGGTTAGGGCTGATTCCTGTTCCTCCAGTCTATATAGTGAATGTAGTCACCCAATATGATGGTGTTTGTTTACATACCTATTCTGTCAGGTCTTCAGTGAGGGTTGGAAGGGTTCCTGGGTTTTGAGGGTGGGGAGGTGCAAGCTGAGCATAGAATCGTTTGCAGAGCAGTTTTGCCTATGGTTGTTTCTGATGGTTTCGTAGGGCAAAGCGCACAACTCGTCGGAGGTGTGGGTATCCTTTATGATGGATACACCCTCCTTTTGTGGTGTGTGGTCCGTGTTTTGGGGCCGCAACGATGATATGAGGTAAAACCTAATAGCCGGGTGCTGCAGATATCACTAGTGATCCACAGAAGCGCTGAGAAGTTGTGTATTAGGTGGAATTAGCTTCCAGGGAAATAACAAGCAAACAAACAATGAAAATATATTTAGCATTAAAACTTCTCTGTCACTGAAAATCATATTCATTGAAACAGCTTTGAAACCCACACCACATCCAAAAAATGTATCTGGCCAGTGGTGGATAAAGATTACCTTTGGGCTTTTTTCAAATCGTAGACCCCTTGCACACATAACAAGAAGCATACATGTGTTCTTTGATATACCTTCCTGACTTTATTAAATTATACTCCTTGTATAATACATAGTACACATCAATTTAGGCAACTGTATTGATTTATTAGTATAAATCATGTATTTTGCAGGGCTAAGAGTTCACTAATATGGGATCACTGACATATATCCCTTATTTATACTAACTCTGAGTTTGTGCAATCTAAAAGAAAAGAGAAAGGAAAATAATCCACTTTTACTTCTGATCAGAGTTCCGCAAAAGTGCTCAAACCAAAGAGACAGCAGTAAATTAGAAGCTCACTTTCATATGTCAGTACGGTAGTATGTTCATACTCCATTCAATTCTTGTTGAAGACATTTGCCAAAGAAAATGCCTCTGTGATATGCATATAGAACAGCTGTCAATAGTACATGGCACAGTATGCCATCCTATCTGCCCTGCCAGAATCAAAAATGTACAGTCAGCAGCCAGTGATCTCATTTATGTATATATAATGAACAAGATATATAAACAACATATGCTGCTTATCTGTATAAAAGGATTACTTGCTTTGTACAACATATCTATGGAAGCAATGTATCCAGTATAATTATGACACAGAGGACCATCATTTCACTGTTGTCTACAATGCTCAGTATATATCCCCAAATTAAACCCAAATCCCCATACTTACATTAATCTATAAACCTCATTAAATATCAGTGACCTAAAAAGGTATAGCTAATAAAGAGAAAGCAGGAAATTATGGAGTACAAGATGCAGTACATGTGAACAAACAGATGGTCGCACTTCCATCACAAAGTCCCGTTGATATTAGCAGATACCGCTATGATGCACACTTTCTGATATGACAACTCGGCACCAGCCTGGAGAGAAAAACAAAAATGCATTTGTCTGAGGAGGCCCTCATTAAACTGAAAAGGCCAAAAATGTCCTCCTAATATGTGACTGAAGCACACATGAAGAGCACTGCAGAAAAGTAATACACTTGTTTATATATAAAAAAATAAAAAATAAATTAATTGCAAGGTAAGCTATTACCACTCTTTATCTCACCACATTTTCACTGTCATTTGTTTGTGCTGCCAATGATTTTTTACTTTTGTCATATTCATTAAATAATGACAGTTAAAAGTTGCCTTAAAGTTGAAGGTTTAGTAAACACTGTACTTCCTGATAGACTGTCAGTTGCAGTCAATGCTGTCTGTTGATTTCAGTCTGTCTCACTCACTGACACACTGTCATGCAGGCATATACAGCTTTAGCCACTAATGTCAAAAGAATTTACAAGAAAGTTAGATTGGCATATGTTGGCATTCAGTTCAGTTTAAATCATGCATTCCCTTATGAAATAACAGCTCTGTATAGCATGCACTCAAATTATGTGTTGTTATTATTCAGACTGTACTAATGATTGCATACCCTGTTTATGAGAAGAGGAAACTGCAGAAAACAAAATTGCTTATTTATTTGGAAAGTCCTGATGAGCAGCAAATATTACTCTAATAATGAAGCATTGATCTGTCATCATAAACTGTTAAAACTCTATTACAAATATTCTTTTTTTTAACAATAGAAAATATGGTGGATCATGAACTGCTTGATGTATAACAAATATTTAATTGTGGCTTGCAAGAAACTTTTGCTTTAAATCTGCTGTTCATCTATAGCTTCAGAACTATGGCGTCTGTGTGCATCAACATATGAGGAAGAGGATGAAAATACTTCGGCACAGCATTTTCTCATTATTATAATACATATCCACCAGACTCCTATACGAAATGCATATTTTTCTTAAATAAATATAAATTCATCCATCCTCAACCCCTTTTTCTCATTTTGCAAATGGGGTCGGGCGTCACTTAAAACAGAGCAATATTAAAAGAGAATAATATATGGTGGGCTCTGCGAACCTTCAGATATTCATACAATACCAGCTATTTAATGGGTTAATGGGATGGTGCTTTTCTTGTCTTCTATTTCTCTGTCTCTCTATCTGTCAGTCTATCTGTTGACAATGCACTTTAAACTTTAAATATAAATAGGTTGCATAAACCCATGTAAGGGTACAAGTCTGTTTTGGTTTTACAGCGTTAGATTGCAGACTTCGTAGGCTTACAAGAAGTATACCACATACCATTCATACAGTAAGCATGAGAAACTGGATTGATGTAAACATTGGGTTATTGTTCCTTCTTATCCTTAGTCAGGGAAGATAAGATGCAGTATGACTATTGAAACTGCATTCTCTTTATTTATTAAAATGTTCAGTGTTTTTGCTAATAAATCATAACAACTAACAGATTTTTTTCCTGTCTGGTGTTTAGGGCTTCCTATTATCATCATTCAGTTTACTACAAGCTTGTACCTACAAATACATACGCATACACACACACACACACACACACACATACACACACACACACACCATGTTGTTGTTGTTGTTGTGTCTTTCGGCTTTTCCCGGTTAGGGGTCGCCACAGCAGAACTCCGGTCCACTAATGATTGGCAGTAGATTTTTACATACCGAGTTGCCGGCTCTGATGCACAACCTTCAAAGAAGGTGCACCCATTTACGCCTGTCTCCACGCAGAAGATGTTCTAGCTGAGAATCAAACAGGACAATGTCTTACTGTGAGGTGACAACGCTACCGCAGTAAAGAACTAAAACCCACCCAAATGCATAATAAATACCTCTTACCAGCCTCGCGGCTTGTTTCTGTGCACGGAACCAGCATCTCTGCTTGCAGCTACATAACCTCCATTCCCTCACGGCTTGGCTGGAACAGGCAGAAATGCACGCACTGAGCCTTTGAGCTCAATTCCGACAGGCTGGCAGGCCGTTTCACAGAGCTGACGTCACCACGCAAGTGATGACATCATCTCAAAAGCCAGGGAAAAAAAAGTAAAATAAAAAGCTGGGAAATTCAGAAATTAAGGGGTGCCACTCGGGAATCATGGCACCCTATTATTTGGACCCCAAAACTAGGTAAAAACCAAGTAATTCAGTACATTTGGGAGGTATGTTTCCAGCTGTTTCAGATGTCTTGTGAGGTACATTCCAAAAAGGGCATTGTACTCTATAATGGGTCTAATGAGAGCTGAGTAGAGGGGAACAATGACATCTTTTTTCCTGGATGAGAACCTATTTGTGATGAGGAATGCTGCATAGAAGGATTTCCTGACTTCTGTGGCAGTGTGATTATCAAAGGAGAGACTAATGTCCACATGACTCCCAAGGTCTCTTATTATACTTTTGGCATTAAGTAGACTGCTGCCTATGTATTAGTTCATGGGTACAGATTTTTTACCAAAGGGGATGACAGTGTACTTTTTGGCTTTGAGCTTGAGGCCGTGGCTCTGATACCAGGCATCTGTCTCAGTGAGGCCCTTCTGTAGGATCTCCATGTTGTTTTTAGACTCAGCTATGGCATCTAATTTGCAGTCATCTGCAAACTTCATTAGCCAGAGACCTTCTGTGTTAGCCTGTACTTCAGAGAAATAGATACCAAACAGGAGAGGACCCAGGACTGAACCTTGTGGTACTCCACTTGTCACTGGTTTGATGTCAGATTTGGAGTCTGCAACTTTCACAGTGTGGGTTCTGTCAGTAAGACAGTTGGCAACCCATCTTGTGACATAGGGATTTATACCCAGTTTAGTGAGTTTATCTATAATTCCTGAATGGGAGATGGTGTTGAAAGCCTTGGCGAGGTCTAGATAGGCTGTGTGAACCACCTCACCCTTGTCTACGGCTTTCATGACTGTCTCAAAGAAGTCAATCAGGTTCAGAAGTCACGATCTGCCTTTCACAATCCCGAACTGGGTGGGGTCCAGAGTTTGGAGGTTACCATTATATTTGTTTATGAGTTCCATGATGATACGTTCCATAGCCTTGCAGAACAGGCTCATCAGGCTAATGGGGCAGTAGTTCCCAGGGTCCGTGCCAGCTCCCTCTTTGTGGAGTGGGATAACTGTTGCTGTGAGTCATTCAGTGGGCACAAAGTCTGATGTGAGGCTATGATTGAACATGGTGCTTAGGTGGGGAGCCAGTTCATTCTGAAGTTCGTGTAAAATGCAGCCTGGGATGTTGTCCGGTCCCGTGGATGCTGTGTTCTTGGCTTTAGAGAGTGCAGCTTTTACCTGCATAGTTGTGATTACAGGGACTCTGCATTCTTCCAGTATAGATATGGGCCCTTTAGGGGGTGAGAGGGGGGTAAAGTTAGCACTGAACCTATCAGACAGGATGTTGGCAATATCAGTTAGTTCTGTAATTTTCATGCCATTGTACTGTAACTCAGAGCAGATCTGGGTGTTGCCATTGAGATTCTTGACATAGCTATAAAATGCTTTGTGGTTCTCCTTAGAATCAGTGGCAGTCTTGTTTTCAAAGCTAGCTTTGGAGGATTTTATGAGGGATCTCAGCTTCTTACTGAGGCTGACCAGGAAGCTCCTCCACTCATGGGATTTTACTCTCTTTTGAAAAGTTTCTTCCTTCTGTTGTAGAGTTTGTTTATAGCAGGGGACCACCAGATTGGCTTCCTTTTTTTGGAGGATAGCATCTTGATTCTGTTAGGGATAGCACAATCCATGTACTCATGTAAGTGCTTATAGAGTGCATTTGTATAGGATTCAGCATAATCATAATTGTATTGTACATCTTTATGGGTGTTGTGAAGTTCACCACTTCTATCTTGAGAAGCATGAAGTTGGCTTTGGAGAAATTTTTTACAGTGGTTTCCTTAATGGGGGGTGAGGGCGGGATGTGGATATCTATAGTGAATAGCTTATGGTCTGATCTGACCAACGAAGAGTTGACTTCAGGTGTGGAACACCTGTCACTTATGTTGGTAATGACTGGGTCTAGGATATTGTTGCCCCCTGGCAGGGATGTGGATAAGTTGATCCAGAGCATTGGAGTTTATGAATTCAAGAAAGTGTTGAGAGAGGGAGTTGGTACATGAGTAGTTTTCCCAGTTAATGGTGGGGTAGTTGAAATCACCCATTATTAGGGTGTTTGGTTGAACCAACATATTTTCCAGTATGTCAAGAAAAGAGTGGGAGTCCTGGGGCATGGTGGGGGATCTGTAGTAAGCTACAATTTGGATTGCAGTTTTGCCCAGAGTTAGTTGCATTTGGATAATCTCGGATGCATTATGTTGGGCAACTAGCCTGGAGGTGTGGATATCCTTAGTGAATATGGACACACCTCCGCCTTTGGTGTTCTGGTCCAGGTTAGATGGCTGAAAGTGTGGTATGAGTTATAGCCTGGTAATGCAGGGGTGCTCTCTGGAGCCTTGAACCAGGTCTCAGTCACTAAACAGATATCAGTGTTCTCCATTTTAAGGAGTGCCTTGAGTGAGTGCATTTTGAGGTTTAGACCTCTAGCATTGAGTAGCATTACCCTGAGTTTTTGCTTGCCTTTACCTGTTATAGTGGTGAATTTGTCATTTCAACCTTGCCTGTAAAAGGCACTATAGGGGGAGCAAGAGCCTTAGCCTGTATATGGAATCCCAGGGGTAACAGGTGCAGGCCATCTCTGGCAAAGCATTGTGGCCTGTTGACCATGTCGTCCCAGGCAGACAGATACTGGATCCCCTTAGAATGACATCATAAGCTTAGCCAATTGTTGAAGTCAATCATTTTGTCCTTGTACTGTGGTATATCATTCTGGGTGATGGCATGATGCTACTCAGGGCTAGGGTCATACCTGCTTGGACTACAAGATTGGAGAACTCTTCCATGTCTCTTTTCATGTAGTCTAAGGAGGTATGTCTGAAGTTGTTCACACCAACATGGACAAAGACAGAATCATATTTGTACTTGTTGTGGAGTGACCTGAGTGCATGGGTTATGTGGCAGATCCTGGCACCCAACAGGCAGCTGACAGTAACCTTTTCCTTGTTTAGCCTGGTGAGTGGAACATCAGTATGCCTGACTATAGAGTCACCTATGACTAGTGTGTTGGGTACGTTGTTTTACCTTATGGGCTGTGGTTGAGTGGCACACTGAGTCTGTGTCATTTGTGTTCTGTTGGCAGGGTGGAGGTTGCTGTGTTTCTCCTTTGGAAATCTCTGTTGTTTGAGCAGATTATTACTGAGAGTCTCTGTGAATGTTTTTGTGTTTCTATGTATGGATTTCGGTGGTGTAGGTTTAGTGGGACAATGTGGTGTGTGTGGTGTGGAGTGGGTGTTTACTTTCTCCTCTTGACTGTCAAGTTCAGTCTTGGCATTGAGAGCTTTACCTCCAGTTTGGCTAGATAAATGCATCTCTCACAGGTTGTAGTGTTGGCTGGTAGGAGGAGAGGGCTGTCTATGTACATGAGGCAATTGCTACATTGCCCCAAGATGCCCAGATTCATCTGGTAGACAGGATAGACCACCGGGAGCTGTCCCTTGGACATGCCTGGATAAACACTATTTTTCTCTAGACAAGTGAGGAAATTAAGTACAACGCCTGTTTTCCTCTAGGTAATGAGGAAGGTTGGGTGATGTAGTAATTTGTACCTTATGTAGTGCTTACAACAAGTTCTGAACCAGTGCTGAGCAAGAAGAAGCAAATTCAAGTGCTAAAACTAAGTATCTGGCTAGTTCTAAGGGAAAAACTGAAGAGCAGACTTCATGGCACCGGAAATAGTTTAACCCTAGCTAAGTGGTGCTGCACGATGCACAAACTCGTGCAAACCCGCACAAACAAGGGTTTTTAACTCAGAAAGTTGAAAGGGATAGAAATCAACCCAAAACAGCCAATAAGGTTAATTTCAGAGCTGGAAACCACTCCTCTTGCGACAGATAGGCTTCTCAATGCTTACAACTCTCACTGATAAGCAGAAAGACTTCCCACTACCACAACAAGGTCTGAACAACTCAGGAAAACAAACTAAAGTCCTGAAACCAGTAAGAGGTGGCAGAGATGGAGACAAGAGAAGATCTAATGGTTAAGGTGTTTGCCTTACAAACACAAGGTGCAGGGTTTGAGTCTCACAAGGGATAATTGGCTAGGCTTACAATGGCTCGCAAGGGCAGTTAGCCTAGTACTAAACTATGAACCTATGAACCTATGCTAGGGCAGGAGGAGGGCTTATTTAGGATGCGTGTGGATTCTGAGAAGTTGATAATAAATGAGTTGGTGAGGAAAGTCTAACCATCTGAGATTCTGACAAGCAAGACAGTCATGGGATTTAGGTGGCATGTTAGCTGCAAATATGGCTACTTTGTTATATGTGGTTTCAAGTTTAGATAGAAGAGATGTCTGTAAGTTAGTAAGGACTTGAGAGCATTAGGACGGATATAAGCCAGGGTAAGTGAGATTCTGGAGTTAGGGGGAGAGGAGCCTTTGGTTTCTATAAAGTAAGCTGAACTTTTGGAGGGTTTTCTTTATACAGTACTGTACATGGAATTTGAATTTAAGTTGGTCATTGATAATTACACCAAGTAGCTCTGTGTGAGGTTCAGTTGAGATGATGGTGTTGTTTAGGGAAGAGATGGTGAAAGAGCATTTAAGATGGTGGAGAAAGCAGATCAGAGGGATTGTCAGCAATGGCGGTG
Source organism: Protopterus annectens (assembly GCF_019279795.1). Lineage (NCBI taxonomy): Eukaryota > Metazoa > Chordata > Ceratodontiformes > Protopteridae > Protopterus > Protopterus annectens. The sequence goes on from NC_056729.1 coordinate 1,649,313,934, forward strand.
ATGGTGGTGTTGTCCGCATCCTGTATGAGGGATGACTGTGGACAGGATGTATGCAGTTGGTTAGTAAATATGTTAAAAAGGAGGGGGCCTAGAATGGACCCTTGTGGGACACCCATTTTGGTAATGGTTGGAAGTAGATATATATGTTTACATATGGCATCGACAAAGTAAATATCAAAGATAGAAGCAGTTTCTTGGGGTGAGTTATTAGGGCAGGGGTTAGGTGTAGAGGGGCTTCCATGGTGGAGCATTTGGTTGACTGTATGCCAGAACTTTTTGGAATTTCCAAATTGTGTGGTTAGGGGTGTGTGGTAGAAGTTTCATTTATTGATGTCTATGTGTTTTTTGGCCAGGTTATGGAGTTGCCTATATTTTTGTCAATGTATGAGAGATTTATTTTTGTTGCCAGAGTTTCCATGCAGAATTTCTGTTTTGGGTGAGAGACTGGGTTATCTTGGTGAGCCAGGGTAAGCAGCATAATTTGACTTTGATAGTTCTGAGAAGAACTAGGGAGTTGAGAGTGTTTAAGAAGATGAAGATGAACTGGTCAGTGGCATCATCAAGAGAAAGAGGTCAGAGAAGACAGACCAGTTAATAGTGGGGAGATAGTTATTGAAAGTCTCAAGGTTGAAGTTAGTTAACTTTCGGCATTCTTTAAATTTATGGCATCTATTGAGAAGGGGGCAAAATCTTAGTATGCATATTGGAGAGTAATCACTGATAGTGTCTGGCAGGGATTAGGGTTGTGACAGAAACTAGGATGGGAGACAAGAATCCAGTCCAGGATTTTTGGAGGAGAAATGAGGTTTAAGAAAAGGCAGGAATTGAATAGTTTATGTAATGTTGCTTAGATTGCACATCATATATTGTGTTATATATCCTGGAATGTTAATAAATGTGAATTTGTTAATATGGTTTGATTGTTTTTATATAAATGTAGGTTTGCTTATGTCATAAGTGATAATTCAATAAAGATGTTTAAAAAACAGGATTTGCATTGAATAAATGGATGTCAGTAAATGTTACCCCCTTGCACAAAAGTGGGGTATCAACAAACCTGAGAAATTGTAGACCCATAAGTCTGACAAGCCTCATCCAGGGACAGATCATGGTCAAATGTGGCCCTAGTAAGACCCTAGGCAGGCTAATGAACCAGCCCCCCCACACTCAGCCATTCCAGGATCGCATTACTTGGATCTCCCACTCAGTTTACCATAAACACTATTCAAAGCTGACATTGTACGATGATTACAGAAATGTCACTAGAATTTAAAACTTATTTCTAATTTTGTACCACAAACCCTGTTGGTCATTTTTCAAACAAAACAGTCTCACATTGAAAACAGATTTAGTATGAGCAACCGTAAACTTCTTTTTCCTTGAAACTCACATTCTTTGAAAATGCATCTGACCAGTTACAGATTAAGCATACCTTGAGCCCCAGGCTGTTTTTAAACCATGGGCCACCCACGCACATTTTTAGGACCATGTATAAATGCACGTGCTCTTTGTGTCACCTAACTGATTGTTTGAGGTTATATTTTCTAAATTAACAGAGAAGCACTTTTAGGAGTTGTGTTTTAAACATGTAGGCTTTAACATTTGTTCCAGTAAACAGTGAAAAAAAGGTATAAACCATGAAAGACAAAAGTACCCATTTTACAACATTTCAACTATAAAAAAACATTCAAACTGCTATTATTATAATTCACCAATATCTATAATTAATAATTATGGCCAGTTTATCAACTGTGCACACATTATGTGTTTGTGATGAAAATGGCCACTGTAAAGTTTTCCAATGTGCTTTACACAAATGCACACTACTCCTGCAAAAACAAAATAATGAGTTTTTAACTTTATCAGCTCAGGGTCAGTCATAAATTACCAAATGATTTGACTATAAGGTAATTTCATCCAAACAGCTGTCCCCAGCAGTAATAGCCAGTTGAATGACTGTCTAGACTCTTTATTGTTATGAAAAGATAAATTGCATGTGTTTTATTGTTAGCTTTGAAAGAACTAAATGAAATTGTATAAAAATTACAAGCATCCTAACATAAGATCCAGCCATGTGTAGCAAAGTTTAAACAGAAGAGTATCTGATGGTGCAGTGGTGCAGCAGTAGCATTGTCGCCTCACAGCAAGAGGTTCTACAGTTCAATTCTTGACTAGTGTGCCTTCTGTGTGGAGTCTACATGTCTTCCCTGTGTTTTTGTGGGTTTCCTCCCACATTCAAAGACATGTATCTGGAGCATTTCTCCAAGGCCTCTGCTAAAAATTGGCTATGTTCCTGGTTGGACTTTCCCAGTTAACAAATGTTAAATAAAATAAATAAATAAATCTATGACATTAAAAGAAATATTAACCACTTGATAACACATGCTAAGTCTTTATACGCAATCTCTGCAGAAGAAAAATACATCTGAATAATTCCACATTAAAAAGAACAATTATCAATGTAGTGGTTCCTACTAGCAAACAATTTTGCATTCCAGTGCTTCAGTTGCAGATGTAGTGCTTGCTGCCCTTGAATAATACATTGCATACGTTACATTAAAATATTGGTATTACATAATCCAGGCCTATTAATGAATTAATTTATTCTTTAAGGCAACAAATAAAAACAATTAAAGATAGTATAAATGCTGCAGCAGCTTTTAACAACACACAAGTCATACAAATATCAGAATTATCACTGCATACAGCATACTTTTGGGAGGGGTGGGCTTGTGTGCATGCATGACATGTATATCTCTTTTTTGACCTCCTTATGTCTTCTCTGTCATCAAGAATAGCTAACCAACCTGGCATCTTTCAGAACAGGTCTGACCTTTCCTGTAACTAGTCTAGTCCAGATACAGATTTGCTGTATCCAGGACTGTTTGTAAGCTTCTGAGCCCCCCCCAAGCCTTTCTGTGGTGGTTGGAAGCCTTATAGCTTATCAGTGGGAGTGGTAAGTACTAGGTAGCCTATCTACCACAAGAGGAGAGGTTTCTGGTCCAGAAATTATAGTTTATTGGTCGTTTGGGCATTTTTTTCCATCCCTTTCAACTTTCTGGTTTAAAAGCCCATGTTTGCAAGGGTTTGCACTTGACTAAGCTCAGTGGATCCAGTTTTGGTGTGCTGCAGACTGCAAGAGCATCAGGAAGGGGAAACAGATAGTCTAAGTGCCTCCATTTTGATTTTTTTCCTAATTTACTGCTTTTTGCACTTGTTTTTAGTCATTTTTTTTAATTTAATTGCATTTATTTAAACTGTATTTGGTTTAATATTGCTACACACTCAAGTGTGCTAGCTTGCACTGCATTTGAATTGTTTTTAATGCTGTTTTGTCTGTTTTTCTATTAAAAAAATAAAAAAAAACAAAGTTTTAAGCTTGTTTCCCTCCTTTCCTGTAACTAATCTAGTCCAGATACAGATTTGCTGTATCCAGGACTGTTTGTAAGCTTCTGAGCCCGCCAAGCCTTTCTATGTTGGATGGAAGCCTTCTAGCTTATCAGTGGGAGTGGTAAGCACTAGGTACCCTATCTACCACAAGAGGAGTAATTTCTGGCCAAGAAATTGTAGTTTATTGATCGTTTGGGCAGTCTTTCCATCCCTTTCAACTTTCTGATCGAAAACCCCCTGTTTGCGTGGGTTTACCCTTGCTTAAGCTCCGCCTAGCAGCAGTGAGCTGAGGTAAACTATTACTGGTGCCAGAAAGTCTGCTCTTCAGTTTTTCCCTTGAATCTTGGTAGTTATTTCTCTCTTGCACTTCAAATAGCTTAATCGCTTTGCACTTCAACAGATTTTTGTAGCAATTATTGTAGGATACCTAAGTGCCATCAGCACTAGTTGTTCTTCATGGAAATAGCTCCAGTACTTTGTAGTTATGACCACCCCTCCTGGCATGATTAAAGGGCAGTTCCCTGTGCTTTCTCCTATTAACCTGGTGCACTTGGGCATTCTGAGGCAGTGTAGCAACTGCCTCGTGTACACAGACAACCCTCTCCTATTACCTCTGAGCACTCAGACTTGTGAGAGATGCACTTATATCACCAAATTGTCAACCAGCCAAGACCGGACTAGCTGGTCAAAAGGAGACCTGGTTTAAAGCGGCAGAAAGCACACCTGCACTACCAGGCTATAACTCATTCCACACCTTTCAGCCCAAAAACTCCAAAGGCAGTGGTGTCTCCATATTCATTAAGGATATGCACACCTCCAGATGAGTAGCTCAGCGTAATGCATCTGAAATACTTCAGGTACAACCAACATTGGGTAAGATGGCGATCCAGGTGATAGCCTGCTATAGGTCCCCAGCCATGTCCCTAGACTCTTACTCCATGTTCCTAAGTACCCTGGAATCTATCAAGGTCTATCCCAACAATCTCATACTAGGAGACTTCAACTACCCCTCCATCAGCTGGGAGAACTATTCAAACACCAATACACTGGCCCAATGCTTCCTGGATTTCATCACTTCCAATTCCCTGGACCAGCTCATTCTGACCCCCACTAGAGGAAGCAACATCCTTGAACTGGTTATTACTAACATGGGCTACTGTTGCTCTACACCAGTAGTCAATCCCTCCTTAGTCATATCTGACCATAAACTAATCACCAAGGAAATCCACATCTTGCCCACACACCCCCAAAGGTAACCACCTTGAAAAACTTCTCCAAGGTTGACTTTGGGCTCCTAAAAACAGAGGTAGCTAACTTCACAGCATCCATGCCAAAGGAAAATAGCTGCATGACTGACAAATCATAGACCAATGCACCATATGAACATGTACGTAAATGCATGGAACTAGCCATACCCAACAAAACCAAGACACACTCCTCCAAAAAAGGAAGCCAATCTGGTGCTCCTCTGCCATTAATAAACTCTACAACAGAATGAAGAAACTGTTGCAGAAAAAGGTGAAGTCCCAAGACTAGAAAAATGCCCTTATTAGCCTCAACAAAAAGTTGAGATCCCTCATCAAATCCTTTAAAGCCAGCTATGAAGGCAGAATTGTGACTGACACTAAAAAGAATCACAAAGCCTTCTATAGTTATATCAAGAACATCCACAGCAATACCTAGATTTGCTCTGAGTTACTGAACAATGGTACCTCCTATACTGAGCCAACAGATATTGCCAACATACTGACTGACATATTCAGTGCCAACTTTACCCCTGTCTCCCCCCAAAGGACCAATCACAATACTGGAAGAATGTCAGGTACCCAGGATTACTGCAGCACAGGTTAAAGCTGTATTGTCCAAGGCCAAGAATACAGCTTTCATGGGACCCGATAATATCCCTGGCTGTGTTCTACATGAACTACAAAGCAAACTGGCACCACATCTCTGCACCCTGTTCAGTCACAGCCTCACCTCAGGCTATGTTCATACCGAATGGCGCACTGCTACAGTCATCCCTCTCCATAATGGGGAGCAACTACCGACCCTGGGAATTATCACCCCATTAGCCTGATGAGTCTGATATGTAAAGCTATGGAGCGCATCATCATGGACCTGATTAACAAAGATATAGGAAGTCTACAAACTCTAGACCCCACACAATTTGGCTTTGTGAAAGGGAGGGTGGCCTAATGGTTAAGGTGTTTGCCTTGCAAGCACAAGGTGCAGGGTTTGAGTCTCACAAGGGATAATTGGCTAGGCTTAAAATGTCTTGCAAGGGCAGTTAGCGTAGTACTAATCTATGAACCTATCATGCCTGCTCAACCCGGTTGATTTCTTTGAGTCAGTCACCAGGGCTGTGGATGAAGGTAAGGCAGAGCATACAGCCTACCTTGATCTGGCCAAGTCCTTTGATACCATTCCTCCCTCTGGATTTATTGATAAGCTCACCAAACTAGGCATCAACTCCCATATCACTAGGTGGGTTGTGAACAGGCTCACAGATAGAACATACAGTGTGAAAGTAGTAGACTCCAACTCAGACTGCCGACCAGTTATGAGAGGAGTCCTACAGTGATCGGTCCTGGGTTTCCTCCTGTTCAGCATTTACTTCTCAGAAGTCCAGGCCAAAACAAAGGACTCCAGCTGACCAAGTTCACAGATGACTGCAAGCTGGGAGCCATTATTAACTCCCCAAGTGATGCAGACATCCTACAGAATGGCCTCACTGAGACCAATGACTGGTGTCAAAACCATGGCCTTAAGCTTAACACCAAAAAATCTGTCATCATCCCCTTTAGTAAAAACTCAGTTCCAACTAATTACCACATCGATGGGAGCCCACTAAACACTGAAGGTGTTATAAGAGATCTGGGGATGCAGGTTGACAGCAACCTCTCCTTCAACCACCACATTGCCACTGTGGTCAGAAATTCCTTCTGTGTGGCACATCTCATTACCAAGGGTTTTGCATCCAGGAAGAAAGAGGTCATCGTCTCCCTCTACTTTTCCCTCATTAGACCAATCATTGGGTATAATGCCCCATTTGGCATGTACCTCACTAGACACCTGCAACAGCTGGAGAGGCCAGAAAAGTACCTCATGAAGAGGATCCGAGGCATTAAACACATGTCCTACATGGACAGACACAAAAAATGCCAGCAATTCTCTGTCTCATATCATCTACCAAGAGGCGATGTCTGCTTGATTTACAAAGCCATGTCTTTCCCAGCTCAGTCAGAAATGCTACATCTAAAGAAATCCCAATCCCTCCACACCACACGCTCCAGAGACCTCAACTTCATTACCACAATCAACAGAACATGCTGGAGGGACAGGTTCCTCACCCAGAGACTGCCCATGATCTGGAATAGGCTTCCCATACAGGTCAAGCAGAGTACCTCACTGTACCTCTTCAAGAGAAATCTTGATGAGTGGATGGGTAATAGAAAGTTCACCCCAGGGATCACTCCAGTGGCTCTACTTGATAGAGGCACTTGGAACTAACGTCGGGCAGCACAATGCCAGGGCACTTCTATGGGCTAGGCTTGTAAAGGCTCCAGGGCCATTAGCCTAGTACACACCTATGAACCTATGAACTTACTTGAATGGCCAATAGTGCTGTGTTGTTGCAGCATATACCTCCAGAGTCAACACAGCCAAATGGGGTTCTGTGCAGGATAATGAGTTAGGCCCCTGCCAGCAAGATAAATATCTGACTACCTGGCTGTCTCTTCTCAGTTACCATAAACACCATTTAAACCTGTCAGTCTACATAGTATTTCCTTCTTTAGTTTTACAATTAATGCAGAGATTTGGATTTCATTTAAAACCTTTTCTTCAGATTTTACAGAAATAAGAACACTGACAGACATTTATAGGTTTATAGGTTCATAGGATGACACTAGGCTATTGGCACGGAGGCCCTTATAACCCTAGCCAAGAATTTTGCCTATGTTCCCTCAGTCAATTTCTAAACAAAACAAAACACTCTCACTTTTGAAACAAACTTAACTTGAGAAATTGTAAATTTCTCTTTCCCAGAAACTCACATTTAGTGAAAATTCATCTGACAGCCCATGAAACCAAAACAGACATGCTGGAATTCATACTCAAGTAGTATATAATGAAGTACTAATTAGTGTCAATTTGAAGGGTGCAGGGATTTAAAAGACAAATGTGTAATGTACAGCCATGGACAGCCCACTGGCCTAAGAGTCCCATTTCAAGAGTAGCCCAGGAGTACTACCTGGTAAAGTAAATTGACAGAGTCACATGGAAAATAAATGAAGTCTGAGGGAATCAAACCATGTACTACAGGAAATAGTTTATTTATTCATTTTCAGTTTGATGACTGGGGAAATTCACTGGGCTAAAAAGAGCCCGTTTTCAGTGGTGGCCCAGTGAGAAAAGGTCCAAGACACATTTCAGACATATGCAGTGTAGTAAAAGCATAGTTGTTAAACTAAGACTACATCATAATACATACATGCATAATATATCACAATTCAGCATATCAATACAGCAAGCAGTTAAATATTTTCTTCAGGCTGAGAATCCTGCATAATACAAACGGGCTAAAATATAATCATGAGAGGAGATACAGGTAATGGAATATTGTAATGATATTTTTGAAAGTACAGGATTAGTTTCATTTTGATATAGGAGAATCTAACAGGATATTCATGGTGCAGAAGGAGGTTGTCCAGGACTGTATAGAAAGGGGAAGTTTTAGAAGGAGAGTAGCAAATGTGTGAGCAATAAGTGATGGAAATGAGAATGAGAAGTATAGAGGGGGTGTTATGTCACGGAGGGACATGGACATGCCCATTTCAAAGATAAATGGGAAAAAGATTTGAAGTTGCTCTTGAACCTGGTCAATTTCTTTGAAACAGTCACCAAGGCCATAAAAGAAGGGAAGGTAGTCCACACAGCCTACCTTGACCTTGCAAAAGCCTTCGACACAATACCCCACTCGGGCATCATAAATAGGCTCACCAGCTTAAATATCAACCCCTATGTCACAAGGTGGGTTGCAGACTGGCTTAGGGATAGAACCGACATAGTCAGAATTGCAGGTGCCATGTCAGACTCTAAACCAGTTACAAGTGGCGTCCCACAAGGCTTAGTCCTGGGACCTCTCTTGTTCAGTATATATTTCTCTGAGGTACAGGCTAACACAGGAGGACTATGGCTGACAAAGTTTGCAGATGACTGCAAACTGAGGGCCATAATCGACTTGCTGGCTGACACAAGCATCCTCCAAGGTCTCACAGAGATGGATAACTGGTGCCAGACCATGGCCTAAAGCTAAACGCTAAAAAGTGCATAGTCATCCCCTTTGGGAAAAACAAAGTGCCCACAAATTACCACATAGGTGGTAATCCATTAAGTATGGAAGAAGTAATTAGGGATTTGGGGACCCAAGTAGATTGCAATCTCTCCTTTGACAATCACATTGCCAAAGTGGTTAGAAAGACATTCTATATAGCCCACCTTATCACAAAGGGGTTCATATCTAGATCAAGAGAGGTCATTGTGCTCCTTTACTCATCACTCATCAGGCCCATAATTGAATACAATGCCCCATTTGGGATGTACCTTACCCAACACCTGCTACAACTAGAAAGACCCCAAAAATACCTCACCAAGAGGATCAAGGGACTCAAACAGATGCCCTACGCAGTTAGGCTAAAGGAACTCCAGCACTACTCAGTTGCTTACCGTCTACTCAGAGGCGATCTGTGCCTGATGTATAAAGCCATGTCCAACCCGGAATTAATGTACATGCTCCACCTCAAGAAGTCCAAATCCATCAGAACTACACACTCCAGTGACTTAAACCTCAGCACAGAAATAAATGGAACATGCTGGAGGGACAGATTCATATCCCAGAGGCTCCCCTCACTCTGGAACAAAATCCCAATCCATGTGAGACAGAGCCCCTCAATGATCCTCTTCAAAAAGAATCTTGATGTTTGGATGGGAGATCGTAAATGTACCCCTGGGATCTCTTCTGTGTCACTGCTAGACAGAGGCACGGTAAACTAACCTTAAATGGGCTATCTTCTGTGACCTACTAATGAGAGGCACAGTCAACTAATCTAAAAAGGGTGGCGAAAGCCAAACACACTCTGGCTAGGCTTGTAAATGCCCTAGGGCAGATAGCCTAGTATGAACCTATGAACCTATGGTATGGTTAGAAATATTGCAAAGGGGGAAAGAGAGAGAGTTATGTAGTTTATCTATGGAGCAGGATAGTAGAAGTTGGCCAGGGGGTCTTAAGGGTTTTTAGATTTGTAGGAGGTTTTGGTTTTCAGATCTGAGTGAGCAGTTAGGTATGTAGGGGGTTAGGGTAGACGTGAGAGAAGTGCAGCTGGAAGGTTTGAAGATGAGCTTGTGGACAGTGAATTTTAAGTAATTGGATAGTTCGAGCCATTTTAGGCATGGAGAGAGTGGCAATGGTGGGTTGAGTTTTTAGAATTGGTTGCAAATTTGCTTATTTTATGGTAGCAGGACTTGAGTTTGGATTGCAGGCCTTGTTGGAGATTGCTTAACAGAGTACGCCATACATAAGACAGGGGAGCAGGTAGGAAGATGCTAAGATTTGTCTGGTGGAGGGACTGAGGTAGCGGTTGTGTCTGTACAGGAGTCCTAGTCTTTGGTGGATTTTTTTATGATGGATTGGATATGGGTGTCAAATATTAGATTTCCATTAAAAGTGATGCAGAGCAGTTTAGTATTGGATACAATTTCGAGGGGGATGTTATTCTGGCTGAGTATGGAGAACACATTTTTGTCAACAGTGGAATTTCTAGTAGGAGTAAAAATCATCAGTTTATTTTTTTTAGCGTTTAGGGCCAAGTGATTGCTTTGCATCCATGTTTCTGTTTTAGAGAAGGCCGATTGGGTTTTTAAGAGTAGGTCAGAGGAGGAGTAGACTGAGCAGATGATTTTTGAATCATCAGCATACTGGATGAGTGAGAACCCAGGGATGGTGTGGTGGAAGTTGTTGATAAATATATTGAAAAGGAGAGGACATAGAACAGAACCTCGGGGTACCTGGTAAGGGTAGATAGGACGAGAGAGGTTGAGGATTTCCATTGTACAGCTCGTTGATGATCAGAGAGGTAGCTAGAGAACCTGGCTATGGCAGAGGGAGAAAGGTGGAGAGAATAGAGTTTTGATAGGAGTAAGGGGTGAGAGATGGTGTCAAAAGCTTTTGACAGATCTAGGAAGAGGGTAGATATGGGTTTGCCAGAGTTGCGTGCTTGGTTAATGGCTTTGAGAAAGGAAAGGAGGGCAGGCATGGTACTGTGACCAGGGTCGGAAGCCATGTTGAGTGGGGGTGAGGAGATTGCTTTGTGTTAGGTATGGCATCAGTTGTGAATGGACAGCTTTTTCTAGTATTTTAGAAATTGGGGAAAGGATGACAATAGGCTTGAAGTTGGAGGTGTCTGTATTTTTGCCTCCCTTGTGGAGTGGGATGATATAAGCATGGTGCCAGATAGATGGCACATAGGATTCTTGGATGGATCTGTTTATTAGGCTAGAGATGGGAAGAGCTATGCTGTCTGCAGATAGTTTGAGGAAGGCTGCTGATAGATTATCAGGTGCATTATGGCAAGGTTTAAGTTTGAGGAGTAGCTTTTTTATTGTATTTGTGGAGATGGGTTTTAGACTGAAAGGAGAGGAAGGAGGTATGTGATTGGGGGAATGGGGGAGGTGTGTGGGGTTGAGATTGGAGGGGGGAGAGGGAAAGAAGAGGCCAGCTTAACAATACACTCCACAAAGAAGAAGTTGAATTGGGAGGCTGTTTCAAGGTCAGTAAGATTGGGGTTAGGACAGGGGTTATCTTTGTTTCCTGTGTGGACGAGGGAGGAGAAGGTGTCCCAAAAAGTTTTAGGTTTAATTGGGTGCTCAGATTGAAGTTTGGAGTAGTAAGCTTTGCAATCTTTAGTTAGTATGTTATGGACTTTTGGATCTATTTGAATTCTAGTAAGGAGTTAGCTTTTTTGTTTTTCTGGTATTGCTTCCATTTTTTGTTTCTTTGTTGCATTGCTCATTTGGTTTCTTTTGAGAGCCATGGACAGGTGATTGGACTTGACCTGTTTGGTTCTCAGGGGAGCATGGTGGTTTAATAGGTTTACGAATGACTCATTAAAGTAGGTTTAGGCATTGCCGAGGGGTAGGGTTCTTAGAGGGGTCCAGTCGGTATGCTTTAGACATTCAGAGAAGGTTTGAGGGTTAAAAAAGTAGAGGTTGTGGATTTGAATGTAGTGGTGTTGTTTCTGAAATGTAGAGGGGAGATGGTTGGCGAAAGCTGGCAGGTGGTCACTGAGAAGGTCAGGAAGGATTCCAGCATTTGAGATGAGGTTGGGATGGCATGTTAAGATCCAGTCAATGATGGTGCTGGACACCCCATCTTTGTTTGGCCTGGTTGAAAAGTTTATTAGTTGGGAGAAGTTGAACAGGTTGATTGTGTGAGATGGGGCTTGAGAATTAATAGATGCCCAGTTAATGTTCATATCACCTAGGCTATAGGTTTCATTTTTGATAGTAGAGGAAAACCAGGAGAGGATGTCTTCTAGTGTTTGGATATTATTGCCAGGTGGAATATAGAGTCATTTGGTAGCCTGAAGGAAGGATTTCATTATCTTTTATAGAGGGTTTAAGCCAGGTCTCTGAGATGACTGTTATGTCAGGGTGGTTGTGGGAAAGCCAGGTGTGGAGGTTAGGGATTTTGTTATGAAGGCTTTGGGCATTAAATGTAGTCAATCATATGGGTTTTGGAGTTTGGAGATGTGTGGGAGGGGAGTTGGTGGGCTGTGAGATGGCGGGCGGTCCTGGGTTGGGTGAATGTCACCGGAGAGTGAGAGGAAGATTTGGTGGAGGATGAGTGTAAGGTAACTTTGTGTGGAAGGAGAGTTTAAATGATAGTAGTGGCTGGATTTTTTTGCGTGAGGTTGGAGGTGCTTGTGAATAGAGGATGGGGTAGGTAGAATTTTGAGTTTGAATAGCAATGTTGTGTTGGAAGAGTGGAGTTCATGTGTAATGGTGGTGAAAGGTGGTGTGGTACTAATTTGGTTATTGATAGTCGTTTGTGGGGGTGAGGTATGGTAGGGGTTAGGCAGTTGTGTAAGATAAGTTAGACAGATGAGTGAGATTAGTAGGAGTGATTGGATTAGTAGATGTGATGAGATAGGAGGCATTGTTATGGAAGGGTGGGGATATTAAGATTGGAGTTGGGTGTGGAGGGTAAAGTGCAGAGTTAATTGGTTGATTGGCGGTTGTGGGAGGAGTTGGGGATGAATAAATGTACAGGTAGTGGGGGTGGGTGAGGAATGGGGTGAGGGTAGGGGAGCAGAGTGAGCCCTAGTGTAGCAAGGTGAATGGACCAGGTTGAGCCAAAGAAGTGGTCAGCAAGAGACAAAGAAAAATCAGTAAACCCACTCGGAACTGAAATGGCCAAGCTATGGGTGGATTTGTAATGCAACAAATGAACTTAGAACATGAGAAGGAAGAGCAAAGTATCATTAATAGTTGTTATCAACTATGACACCCAGTAGTTTAGTCTGGGCTTCTGGTGACATGATAGTGCCATTGTTGGCATTTATGTTGAAGGCTGGCAGGGGAGTCCTGCATGTGGGGGAGAAGAGGAGCAACTTAGTTTTGTTGGGGTTTAGGATTAGATGTTGATTGGAGAGCCATTTGATTTTTCCACTGTACTGAAGGTAATTTTGGTTAATGTGAATAAAGTAGCCAATACTGTTGCAGCCCAACACTCTACATTTCACACCTGTGTGCTTGCAAACCACAAACTAAATTAAATTCCTACTGATTTACCAGAAAGGAGACCTGATAGTTGATGTGGAAGATTAGAGCTCTTGCCTCCTATAGCCAATGTACACTGCTGGAGCCTGTGTGACTCTAACTTAACTACCTCTTCCCCAAAAAAATTTAACATTGCATCACACCAATTTTCAGCAGCATCTTAACAAAGCCTTCAATGTAATAGAATAACTTGCAGCAGAATCTCCCTTTTTGGCTCTTGCTTTCAGCCAATGGGAGACAGATTGGAGCTGGCTCAAAAAAGTAAATGTTTTAAAGAATACTGCATGTCAAGTGGACATCTCGCTCAAGACTAAAATGTCTTACTTTGGGTATGGTTTCTTTGACTACTGATAATAAGCAGTATTAGAAAGGAAAATGCATTATTAACAAAATGACGCTAAGATTGTTAGTCTACAATGTCCTTCTGTGGAGAAATTATAGGTTCATAGGTTCATACTAGGCTATCTGCCCGAGGGCATTTACAAGCCTAGCCCATAGTTTTGTGGCTTACGCCACCCCTTTAGTATGGGGAACTATACCCATTATTTTGCTGTGCCTCTGTTGAGCAGTGACACTGAGGTAATCCCTGGGGTATATCTGCGATCTCCCATCCATTGGTCAAGATTTCTCTTGAACAAGGCCAGCCAGGTGCTCTGCCTCACATATACCGGGATTTTATTCCACAGCATAGGGAGTCTTTGGGTGATGAATCTATCCCTCCAGCACGTCCTATTAATAGCCATGTCGAGGTTTAAGTCTCCGCCCTTGAGGCTCTGACGGATCTAGATTTTTGAGGTGAAGCATATTCATCAAATCTGGGTTTGACATGGCCTTGTATGTTAGGCAGAGGTCACCTCTGAGCAAGCGATGCGACTGAATAGAGCTGGAGTTCTTTCAGTCGGGCAGCATAGGACAGATGTTTGAGACCCTTTATCCTTTTGGTGAGGAACTTTCTGGCCTCTCCAGCTGCTGCAAGTGTCGGGTTAGATACATTCCGAATGGGGCATTGTACTCAATCATTGGTCTGATGAGTGATGAGTATAGGAGACTATGACCTCCCTTGATCTAGATGAGAATCCCTTCATGATAAGGTGGGCAATGTAGAAGGTCTTCCTAACTACTTTAGCTACATGGGTGTCGAATGACAGACTACTATCAACCTGGGTCCCCAGGTCCCTGATAACTTCTTCTGTACTCAGTGGATTGCCACCTATTTGGTAGCTAGGGGTAACCTTGTTTTTCCCGAAGGGTATGACTATGCATTTTTGGCATTTAACTTTAGGCCATGGCTCTGGCACCAGTTATCCGTTTCTGTGAGACCCTTCTGAAGGATATCTGTGTCAGATGTGTTTTCTACTATGGCCCAGTTTGCAGTCATCTGCAAACTTTGTCAGCCATAACCCTCCTGTGTTTGCTTGTACTTCGGAAAAGTAGATGCCAAACAAGAGTGGGCCCAGGACTGAGCCCTGTGGTACACCACTTGTGACAGGCTTTGAGTCTGACATGGCGCCAGCAACTCTGACCCTGTGGGTTCTGTCACTCAGCCAGTTTGCAACCCATCTTGTGATGTATGGGTTAACATTTAAGCTGATGAGTTTTTCAATGATACCCGAAAGTGGGGTATTGTATCAAAGGCCTTCGCCAGATCGAGGTAGGCTGTATGGACTGCCTTTCCTCATCAATGGCTTTGGTGACTGTTTGAAAAAGTCAACCAAGTTTAGAAGGCATGATCTGCCTTTGACAAAGCCAAACTGGGATGGATCCAAAGTCTGCAAATTCCCTATGTCTTTATTTATGAGGTCCATTATGATCCTCTCCATGGCTTTGCAGATAAGGCTTGTCAAGCTAATGGGTCGGTAATTTCCAGGGTCGGTGGAGGCACCGCCTTTGTGAAGGGGGACCACAGTTGCAGTCGCCACTCCTGGAGTGCGATCCAGAGGTGACACTATTATTAAACAGCTGTCCTAGCTGTGGGTTTAATCTCTCGTTGAGTTCGTGGAGCACACAGCCGGGGACACCATCAGGTCCCATGGATGCTGTGTTTTTTGCTTTGGAGAGAGCAGTTCTCACTTGGGCGTTGGAGATGTTTGGGGGCTGCAATCGCTTGGTATAGATATCTCTCCTTTTGGGAGGGGAGAAGTTTGCACTGAACCTGTCAGCCAGTATGTTGGCAATGTCTGTAGGATCAGTAATCTTCACATCATTTTGAACTAGTTCTGAGCATATCTGGGAGTTTCCTCCCAGGTTTCTAACATAGCTAAAGAAGGCCTTATGATTGTCTTTTGAGTCTTTAGCTATTTTTCTCTCAAAATTTGCTTTGGATGATTTTATGAGAGCTCTTAGTTTTTTACTTATAGTGATCAAGGGTGTCTTACCTTTTAAGGATTTTGCTCTATCTTGTAGTAGCTTCCTCCTTTTGTTGTAGAGTTTGTTTATGGCTGGGGTCCACCAGAGTGGACGCTTGCCTTTGTTTTGCTTGGGATTGCCTTATCCATGCAGTCCTGCAGGTGCTGGTAGAAGGCATTTGTAAGTGATTCAGCGGCTTGAGTACTGTTTTCCGTCGGCTTGGGGGCCTTAAAGGAGACCACACTAGTCTTTAGAAGTGTGAAGTCGGCTTTCGAGAAGTTCTTTACTGTGGTCTTTTTTATTTCAGGTGGGGGGTGGGATGAGGACCTCCAGCGAGATTAGTTTGTGATCTGATCTCACCAGTGAGGGTATACTTCGGTGTACATGCTCCACCTCAAGAAGTCGAATTCCATCAGAAAAAAGATTCCAAAAAATCCCAAAAAGGCTCCCTCACTCTGGAACAAAATCCTCAATCCATGTGAGACAGAGATTTGCCCCTCCAATGATCCTCTTCAAAAGAATCTTGATGTTTGGATGGGAGGTGTAAATTTACCCCTAGGGATCTATTCTGTGTCACTGCTAGACACAGAGCCACGGTAAACTCAACCTTAAATGGAGCTATCTTCTGTCACCTACTAATGAGAGGCACAGTCAACTAATCACAAAAAGGGTGGCGAAAGCCAAACACACCTGCTAGGTTGTAAACGCCCAGGGCAGACAGCCTAGTGGAAACCATGAACCAAATAAACATGTGTATGGTAAGATATGTATTGATCTATATATAGCACTTAAGGGTTTTTAGCATTTGTAGGAGGTTTTGGTTTTCAGATCTGAGTGAGCAAGTTAGGTATGTAGGGGGTTAGGAGTAGACAGGAGAGAAGTGCAGCTGGAAGGTTTGAAGATAGCGAGCTTGTGGAAGCAGTGAATTTTAAGTAATTGGATAGTCTGAGCCATTTGAAAGGCATGGAGAGAGTGGCAATGGTGGGGTTGAGAGTTTTAGAATTGGTTGCAAATTTGCTTATTTTATGGTAGCAGGACTTGAGTTTGGATTGCAGGCCTTGTTGGAGATTGCTTTAACAGAGCACGCATACATACATAAGAACAGGGGAGCAGGTAGGAAGATGCTAAGATTTGTCTGGTGGAGGGACTGAGGTAGTGGTTGTGTCTGTACAGGAGTCCTAGTTTTTGGTGGATTTTTTTATGATGGATTGGATATGGGTGTCAAATATTAGATTTTCATTAACAGTGATGCAGAGCAGTTTAGTATTGGATACAATTTCGAGGGATGTTATTCTGGCTGATTATGGAGTAACACATTTTTGTCAACAGTGGAATTTCTAGTGTAGGAGTAAAAATCATCAGTTTATTTTTAGCGTTTAGGGCCAAGTGATTGCTTTGCATCCATGTTTCTGTTTTTAGAGAAGGCGATTGGGTTTTAAGAGTAAGGTCAGAGGAGGGAGTAGACTGAGCAGATGATTTTTTGAATCATCAGCATACTAAGATGAAGTGAGAACCCAGGAGGATGGTGTGGTGGAAGTTGTTGATAAATATATTGAAAAGTAGAGGACATAGAACAGAACCTAGAATTTACCTGGGTAAGGGGTAGATAGAGACCTGAGAGAGGTTGAGATTTCCATTGTACAGCTTTCGTTGATGATCAGGAGAGGTAGCTAGAAGAACCCTGGCTATGGCAGAGGGAGAAAGGTGGAGAGAATAGAGTTTTGATAGGGGAGTAAGAGGTGAGAAGATGGTGTCAAAAGCTTTTGACAGATCAGGAAGAGGGTATGATAGGTTTGCCAGAGTTGCGTGCTTGGTTAATGGCTTTGAGAAAGGAAAGGAGGGCAGGCATGGTACTGTGACCATAGGGTCGGAAACCATGTTAGTGGGGGTGAGGTCGCTTTGTGTTAGGTATGGCATCAGTTGTGAATGGACAGCTTTTCTAGCATATTTGTAGAAATTGGGGAAAAAAGGATGACAATAGGCTTGAAGTTGGAGGTGTCTGTATTTTTGCCTCCCTTGTGGAGTGGGGATGATATAAGCATGGTGCCAGATAGATGGCACATAGGATTCTTGGATGGATCTGTTTATTAGGCTAGAGATGGGAAGAAATATACTGTCTGCAGATAGTTTGAGGAAGGCTGCTGATAGATTATCAAGGTGCATTATGGCAAGGTTTAAGTTTGAGGAGTAGCTTTTTGTAGTATTTGTGGAGATGGGTTTTAGACTGAAAGAAAGGAGAGGAAAGGAGGTATGTGATTGGGGGAATGGGGAGTGTGTGGGGTTGAGATTGGAGGAGAGGGAAAAGAAAGAGGCCAGCAACAATACAACTCCCACAAAAGAAAGAAGTTGAATTGGGAAGGCTGTTTCAAAGGTCAGTAAGATTGGGGTTAGGATTTGGGGTTATCTTTGTTTCCTGTGTGTGGACGAGGGAGGAGAAGAGTGTCCCAAAAGTTTTAGGTTTAATTGGGTGCTCAGATTGAAGTTTGGAGTAGTAAGCTTTGCAATCTTTAGTTAGTATGTTATGGACTTTTGGAGCTATTTCAATTCTAGTAAGGAGTTAGCTTTTTGTTTTTCTGGTATTGCTTCCATTTTTGTTTGTTTTATGCATTGCTCATTTGGTTTCTTTCGGAGAGCCAAGTGGACAGGTGATTGGACTTGAATTCCTGTTCGGTTCCTCAGAGAGCATAATAGTGGTTTAATAGGCTTCTGAATGACTCATTAAAGCTAGGGTTTAGGCATTGCATGAGGGTAGGGTTCTTAGAGGGTCCAGTCGGTATGCTTTAGACATCTTAGAGAGAAGGTTTGAGGGTTAAAAAAGTAGAGGTTGTGGGATTTGAATGTAGTGAAGTGTTGTTTCTGAAATGTAGAGGGAGATGGTTGGTGAAAGCTGGCAAGGTAAGGGTCACTGAGAAGTTCAGGAAGGATTCCAGCATTTGAGATGAGGTTGGGATGGTATGTTAAATAGATCCAGTCAATGATGGTGCTGACACCCCATCTTTGTTTGGCCTGGTTGAAAAGTTTATTAGTTGGGAGAAGTTGAACAGGTTGATTGTGTGAGATGGGGCTTGAGAATTAATAGATGCCCAGTTAATGTTCATATCACCTAGGCTATAGGTTTCATTTTTGATAGTAGAGGAAACCAGGAGAGGGATAAGCCTTCAAGTAGTGTTTGGATATTATTGCCAGGTGTGGAATATAGGAGTCATTTGGTAGCCTGAAGGGAAGGATTTCATTATCTTTTATAGAGGGTTTAAGCCAGGTCTCTGAGATGACTGTTATGTCAGGGTGGTTGTGGGAAAGCCAGGTGTGGAGGTTAGGGATTTTGTTATGAAGGCTTTGGACATTAAATGTAGTCAATCATATGGGTTTTGGAGTTTGGAGATGTGTGTGGAGGGAGTTGGGGCTGTGAGATGGCATGGGCGGTCCTGGGTTGGGTGAATGTCACCGGAGAGTGAGAGGAAAGATTTGGTGGAGGATGAGTGTAAGGTAACATTGTGTGTGGAAGGAGAGTTTAAATGATAGTAGTGGCTGGATTTTTTTATTGAGGTTGGAGGTGCTTGTGAATAGAGGATGGGGTAGGTAGAATTTTGAGTTTGAATAGCAATGTTGTGTTGGAAGAGTGGAGTTCATGTGTAATGGTGGTGAAAGGCTATGGTGTGGTACTAATTTGTTATTGATAGCCTCGTTTGTAAAGGTGAGGTATGGTAGAGGGGTTAGGCAGTTGTGTAAGATAAGTTGACAGATGAGTAGAGTGAGATTAGTAGGAGTGATTGGATTAGTAGATGTGATGAGATAGAGGCATTGTTATGGAAGGGTGGGGATATTAAAAGATTGGAGTTGTGTGGAGGGTAAAGTGCAGAGTTAATTGGTTGATTGGCGGTTGTGGGAGGAGTTGGGGATGAATAAATGTACAGGTAGTGGGGGTGGGTGAGGAATGGGGTGAGGGTAGGGGAGCAGAGTGAGCCCTAGTGTAGCAAGGTGAATGGACCAGGTTGAGCCAAAGAAGTGGTCAGCAAGAGACAAAGAAAAATCAGTAAACCCACTCGGAACTGAAATGGCCAAGGTATGGGTGGATTTGTAATGCAACAAATGAACTTAGAACATGAGAAGGAAGAGCAAAGTATCATTAATAGATACAAAGTGTAATTCCAACCCGTACTAACTTCAGTTGCTATTTTAGAAAAAGGTTTAATATGGTAGCAGTTAGGCTGTAGATAGTTATACCTAAGAACTGCACACTTTATAGTGGAAGGCTGGGGAGGGGTAGCTCCAACCTAGAGGAGTGTGCACTCTTTTAGCTAGTATTAAATAGGGTGAGATCACTGTTATTCAAGTTATTGCACATACATTTCGCTGTTAGATTCAGTTAGTTGCCGTTTTGAAGGGTCCAGGGATCTATTCTAAGTGGTGCCCCTGGCGATGCAGGAAACTTATAGAGCTGAAATGTGTAGAAAATAGAAGGGTAAATAAGTAAGAGCAGCAGTAACAAGTTCTACAAGTAACAAGTAACAGTAACAAGTTCTACAAGTAACAAGTAATAGTAACAAGTTCTACAAGTAACAAGTAACAGTAACAAGTTCTACAAGTAACAAATAACAGTAACAAGTTCTATAAGTAACAAGTAATAGTAACAAGTTCTACAAGTAACAAGTAACAGTAACAAGTTCTACAAGTAACAAGTAACAGTAACAAGTTTTACAAGTAACAAGTAACAATAACACGTTCATTAATAGCTCTTAGCCTTACTCATCTGCACTAAGTGCTATACAGACTGTTTATTTTATTTATTTATTTTATTTTACATTTGTTGACTGGGATAGTCTGACTGGATACATGCCTATTTTCAGGGGAGGGCTGGGGAGAAAAGCTCCAAGATTATAATACACATTGAACATTTAGTAAATGCTAGTTTTAAGCAGATTACAGTCATAAGCAATACCAGCATTTAGCACATATAGTACTTATTATAAAACACTTTACAAAACATAACATTATTTTCAAAGTTAAACATACATAACATTACATTCAGGTTTAAGACACACTGAGCAGCTGTTATACAATTGACCCTTCCTGAAATGGAGTGGTAGAAAAAAGTTAGAAGTAGTTGAAGGTAAGGCACCTAAGAAATAAAGAGGTCACTAGTCGGGTTTTGAAGCATTTCTTGAGTTTGTTTTTTAATTGAGTTAGTGAGGGTTCTAGGGTCAAGTCAGCTGGGAGTCTGTTCCATATTTTTCCAACAGAGTTGGCAAACAGAGAGTCCCCAGCTGAATAGTTGGATTTGTATGTTTGAACTAGGAGTCTAGTGGATGATTGCAGTGGCTGGGTGCTGCTGTAGGGGCTGATAATATTTTTTAGTGCAGGTGTATTTTCTGGTTGGTAAAGGACTTTATGTGCCACTATTAGCTGGTTGAACTGCAGAAGGCTTGGCAGTTTAAGCCATCCTAGGCGATTTAGGTTCTGACAGTGGTGTGTCCGGTAGGCTGTGCCAGTAGCAAATCTGGCAATGTGGTTATAGCAGGATGATAGTTTATTAAGATCTGTTTTGTTTAACTTGGAGAATAGAGGTGAGGCATAGAAAAGAGTTGATAGCAGATGGGAATGGGCAATTGCAGTTCTAGCAAGTGGGGTAAGGAAAGGTTTGATTCTGTAAAGAAAGCCAAGTTTTTTATTAATGGTTTTGATAGTTTGATTGATATGCGCATCAAACTTCAGGTTGTTATCAACTATGACACCCAGTAGTTTAGTCTGGGCTTCTGGTGACATGATAGTGCCATTGTTGGCATTTATGTTGAAGGCTGGCAGGGGGGTCCTGCATGTGGGGGAGAAGAGGAGCAACTTAGTTTTGTTGGGGTTTAGGATTAGATGTTGATTGGAGAGCCATTTGATTTTTTCACTGTACTGAAGGTAATTTTGGTTAATGTGAATAAAGTAGCCAATACTGTTGCAGCCCAACACTCTACATTTCACACCTGTGTGCTTGCAAACCACAAACTAAATTAAATTCCTACTGATTTACCAGAAAGGAGACCTGATAGTTGATGTGGAAGATTAGAGCTCTTGCCTCCTATAGCCAATGTACACTGCTGGAGCCTGTGTGACTCTAACTTAACTACCTCTTCCCCAAAAAAATTTAACATTGCATCACACCAATTTTCAGCAGCATCTTAACAAAGCCTTCAATGTAATAGAATAACTTGCAGCAGAATCTCCCTTTTTGGCTCTTGCTTTCAGCCAATGGGAGACAGATTGGAGCTGGCTCAAAAAAGTAAATGTTTTAAAGAATACTGCATGTCAAGTGGACATCTCGCTCAAGACTAAAATGTCTTACTTTGGGTATGGTTTCTTTGACTACTAATAATAAGCAGTATTAGAAAGGGAAATGCATTATTAACAAAATGACGCTAAGATTGTTAGTCTACAATGTCCTTCTGTGGAGAAATTAATCTTTGTTTACCAGTTATTATTCATATTTTCAAAGGTTTGTTCATATTTTCATAACTGAGAGACCTGCATGTTACTGAGGTGCACGGTATGAAACACTAGTATGGGAGATAGGATAATTCACTGAATATGCCGATTTATATCACATTATACTGGAAATATTGTTAGTTGTTTGTTAGTAATTATGAAAATGAGCAATTTTTGCGTGTGTTCTTAACACTTCAAAAAACATGTGAAATACAAACTATTGCATAACATTAGGTGAAACCTTAGATGTTATTAATGAAAACTGACTGTGATATTTGCACTATAAGTTGTACATCTTAAGAGATATCCACTATTTTGCTAATTTGACAAGTAAATATATGTTTTCATTTTTCTGTAAATATCTCAATAAACATGCATTTGTAGAGGAATTTCTTGTTGTCATGTGAATGCTTATGTCTGGTTAAGATAATATTTTGCAGTATTTATGGAAAGATTATGAAGGTACTGACTATTATCACTAGAAAGAACACTTATTACTGCCAACATTGCTATTTGCAGTTTTAACAGCTTTTGTTGTTCATAAAATATTTGTATTTATTTATTTATCTTATGCTTTTTAAGTTGATTTTTCAGAAAATCCCCTAGAATGCAAGATGTGCTAGAGGTGTGACATTCCACACCACATAGGTGTTAATAAGCTGAAGCAGCTGTGCATGTTAGCTGCTCTTAGCCACTAAAATAAGGAGTTTTAGCAGCAAAAGTGAGGAGATTTATCAGCGTATGGCCATGGCCAAAACCCCAGCCAGTACTGGGCCACAGATAACTCTCTATGCTGCCTTGTGATGGAGTTAGCCCCTGGCCTCATCTGTCAGGCTGTAGAAAGGGTCACTATGGAATTAACAAATAAGGACACAGGTAACCAACAAATTCTCAACCCAAGTCAGTTTGGATTTGTTAAGGGTAGATTCTGCCTACTCATCCTAGCTGACTTCTTTGAGGAGATTACTAAAGTAATGGATAAGGACAAATCAGTACACTCTATATAACTAGAACTTTCATATGTGTTTAACACCATCCCAGATACCATAGCTAATTGATCCCAGCTAATTGTTAATTACAATATAACTTATTTGATAGCAAATTGGCTCAAAATTATATCCTAAGAAGTTAGGGAGGGTAGTCCTACTGCATCCAAAAGATCTGTCACTGGCGATGTACCCCAGGGTTCAGTCCTTGCCCCACTCATCTTTGGTATTTACTTTTTGGAGGCCAAAATTACTGTTAAGGATTTATGGCTGACCACATTTGCATGACTGTAAAAGTGGTACCATCAAAAACTCCCCAGAGGACAGCAAAATCCTCCAAGAGGGACTTTCCTAAATCAATAGCTGATGTCAAAATGATGGACTAAAACGGAATACCAAAAAAAATTATAATAATGTGCTTTACAAGCAAGCAAGAAGTTCCTTGTAAATATCACATTGACAGCACACCCCTGAAAACTGATCCAGTAGTTAAGGACCTGGAACCTGTGCACACAATGAAATGTCCTTCTATGAACATGCATTCGACATTGTACGAAAGTACTTTTTTATTGCATAGCGTATTACTAAGGATAAGGTATCTGGATCCAGGGGTGTGATTGTTCATCTGTATTCTGCTAATCATTGAGTATAATGCCCCCCTTTGGTATGCACCCATGCATACATTTGACACAACTCAAATGCTCACAAGACTTTCTTAGTAAGAGAATCAAGGGCCTAATTCACAAAAACCATGCAGACCATCTCAGCACCTTGTCCCTCTTCTCAGTATCATACAAGGAACTGAAGGTCAGTCTCTGCCTGAAGACCAGAGTCTCATCAGAACCTATTCTTTCAGACCTACTGCACATTTGGAAATCCAGTGGAGACATAAACACTTACTCAAGAGTTCTAAATCTCATATATTACATAAATAGAACATTTTGGAGGGATAGATATGTATCACAGAGAATATCACTTCCTATCACCATAAAGCAAAGTACTTTTCTTACACTATTCAGATGTAATCTGGATGAATGGATGAGTAACTACAAATTCACCACTGGTTTAGCACCCTTGTCCCTCATGGATAAGGGCAATATGTAAATGTTATGCTCATCTCTGGGCATTCATACTTAAAATATAAGGACTAAAATATTCATGGGAATTTATGGCTAGGTATATAAAGATGCTCACAGATCATTAGTTTAGTAAGTAACTATGAACCTATGAGAACTGTAAATGGTTAGAATGGAAATAAATGTTACTACATTAAACCCTCAGTGCTGAGCTGAGTACTGTAAGGTAATGCCTTTTATGGATAATATTTCAGATGTATTGGAGAAAAAAACTCTTTAAGTGCAATTTGGGCAGAAATGTACAGGCCATTGAGAAATCTATGTAATCAAGAAAAGCCATACAATGCAATGTTTGAAGAGTTGCCCAAGTGTGCAAAAGGAAATTTTAGTCTGAGGCTAAATATAATAATGTTTCAAAATGTTTGCAGTAGAAAAACTAATATAGCTGTTAAAAGATTGTCAAAGGCTGAGGAAGTAGGTTTAGACCTCTGGTGATGGAAAACCTTTGGAAGAAATGCCTGTCAGTGGTCTGTGAAAATGCTGACTGAGAAAGACATTTTATAAACCCTTTTGGAGTGGCAAACATACAATCCACAGATAACAGAAATGTGACAAATTTGCTGTAGCTACTTATTTAACATTTATTTACGGGAAAGTCCGACTTGGAATGAAGCCAATTTTCAGCAAAGGCCCTAGGAGAAACACTTCAGATGCATGTCTTTGCAACATGGGAGGAAACCCACATGAGTGGAGGGAGGAAATTCAGACTCGCACAGAAGGCACCCCAGCCAAGAATCGAACTAGAGAACCTGTTGCTGTGAGACAACAATGCTACCATTGCACCACTGCGCCTTACTTAAATACAACACCTACCCCAATATCCTATGTTTTTTAAATTGTATCTTGATATATGTTATGCTAGTGTTTTAGAATCACTGCAACTGTTATTTATTATATTTGAATCTCTTTTACCCAAACAAATGGCATCATGGGATCTGTCATGTTGATGGGAGTTTGGTTTCTCATAAGGTGGGTGTAAAACCCATACTCTTCGATTATCTTAGACATTGGAATTAAGTATCCCATCTCCTGAACCAATGATACTGACTATAAATAAACAGGTTTTAAAAGTGCTGTTTATACTTGTGATTTGCACTTTGCCAATGTAGTGAATGAGTCCTGGGCAGTGCAAGAGCCTGAGAACAACTTCTCAGCCTTGGTAACCATAAAAAACTCACTCCAGGGATCTCAACCTAGCCTGTGAAATTAACAAAATATGTTGGAGAGACAGATATATCTTTCAGAGATTGCTACGCCTCTGGAATAGGCTCCCACTTCACTTGAAGCAGATCTCCTGAATGACCCTAGTTAAGTGCAACCTTGACAATAGGATGGGTGACTGTAAATTCACCCCGGTGGTGGCACCTATGTCCCTCATGGACAAGGGTAGTCAGTGCTGATTGTAGAATCTCTCTGCTAACAATGACCATCTAACTATGGTCAATTAGGGTGCACATTTTTTTACAAGGCTAGGCTTGTAAAGGCCCTAGGGCCATTAGCCTAGTAACATCTTATGAACCTATGAATCTAGAAACAAAGATGAGGGGTGAGAGGCACTTCTCATAGTATTAAGACAGTGATATGACTGTGCTGTCACTGGCTGTGCATGTCCTGTCCTTGCTCTCCATGGATACGTTCCCTCATTTTCATTGCAGGGTCTACTTGTAACATCTTTATGTTAGCTTTTCATGGCACACAGCTAGGTACTACATGAAGATGACCCATGGCATCCTGAAGTGTGCAGGCATTTTGTATACGTTGACAAAGAGGGATGTTTCATCATTTGCTGATAGGTTGCCATGCTCCAGAAAATGGTGCAAGTCTGATATGGTACAGAGTAATCCATAGATATCTTACCAGAAATCAGGCAGCCACCCCAACACACATACATTTGAGAAACATGGCAGTCCTTTGCCCCTTTAATTGTTCTTGAGATTAGACATGTAGTAAAACTCAGTTTACTTTCTTCATTGAGCAGTACATGTATGTGTCTCTTATTTTCAATCATGTGCTTAACAAGCAGTGCAATTCATAGCTGTAGCCCAACATTAGCATGTATTGCTGTTATCACAATTTGTTAATCAAGTAAACCCAATTAGCATACAGGTCTCTTTTTCAGGGGGTCACCCAGAATGCTTATCTGTCTACAGAAAGCAGAGACTCAAACAATCAAATACAGGATTAAAGGATGAATGAATTTTCCATGCTAAAATGCCAGTGCAATCAGTGGAGAGAATGCAATGGCTGTGGGAGAGAGATTACGGCATACTATTGTAAAAAGCATTGATAGTTTGTAACACAATGGCTTTGTATAAGAATTTATTCCTCAGGGGATGCTAAATGCAGAGGAAGCAAAAATGTTTCTAGTATTCCTAATATAGCACCTTTTGTAGCTTCTACTTCTTGACTTGATTAGTAATGCAATCAGTACTTAATATACGATGGGTCTATATTATAAGTTTGATGGTTGAAAATGTCGAACACCACATGGTCGACACCATATGGTCGATATCTTCAAACGTTGACCTTATAAAACGACTCCCCCCAAAAAAAAGAAAAAAGTACCCTAACGGGTTTAAGCTGGGGGGCAAGTACCCCAGCACCCCCTCACCACTCACTACTTAAATATACCAACTCTGAGACTGCACTACATTGCAGTAAATGGAAATCTCCCCTTACAGAGATTTCCGTTTATGCATTCAAGATTCTCAGCATCCGCTATTCTCATGTCAACAATGTCAGATTCGAAACTGTTGGCTTTTGAGAATCTAATCTAGACCCATATATGACAACCTACTTCCTAACACAATCAGTACCTACTATACAACAACCTACTTCCTACCATAATCAGTATGTAATATAGTACAACCTATTTCCTAAAACAATCAGTACTTATTATACTACAGCCTACTTCCTAACATAATCAGTACTTAATATAGTACAACCTACTTCCTAAAACAATCTCTACTCACTATCCTACAACATATTTCCTAACACAATCAGTACTTACCATATGACAACCTGCTTCCTGACACAATCAGTAGTTATTATACAACAACCTACATCCTAACAAGCTCAGTGCTTACTGGAGTACAACTTACTTCCTAACACAATCAGTACTTATTATGCTACAACCCACTTCCCAAATATCACATACTAGTATATTCCATATGGTTTCTTTGCATCAGAATAGCACATATGCAACTGCACAGAAAATGCAAACATAATTCACAACAAACAGGGCACTATGGCAAGCTCCAGCCTAGGTTACAGTGAACAGAGTCTACCTGTGTTATACAAAAGAGTTATGTAAATGAGCAGAACAACATGAAAAGCATTGCTAGCATGATTCAAAGATAGCGCTATGGAGCAGAAAGTACTTCAACTTCTATAGGATTACTACAGTGGTTTTCTGGCAGGCATTATGTCTCTTAGCCATGGTGCAGGAATGGACATTACATTTTATGCTGTCAGTATTAAACTAGCTCAGCACAAAGACAACCTGAAATGCATACATTTCAAGAGACACAATCACACACAGACTCCTATTCATCTGTACAGTTTGTGGCCAGCTACATGTATATATACTTGTATGTACATACAGTGGATATAAAAAGTGTACACACCCCTGTTAAAATGCCAGGTTTTTGTGATATAAAAAAATGAGACCACAATAAATAATTTCAAAACTTTTCCCACCTTTAATGTGACCTATAACCAATAGTATTCAACTTGAAAAACAAACAAATCTGTTAGGGGAAATGTTTTTTTCCTGACATTTACTCAATTGCCTGCCACAGCAAAAGCCATGGTTCAGAGAGAGCTTACAGAGCATCAATGGGATCTCATTGTTGAAAGGTATCAGTCAGGAGAAGGGTATAAAAAAAATTTCACAGCATTGGATATACCATGGAACACAGTGAAGACAGTCATCAAAGAGTGGAGAAAATATGGGACAACAGTGACATTGCAAAGAACTGGGTGTCCCTGTAAAATTGATGAAAAGATAAGATGAAAACTGGTCAGGGAGGCTGCCAAGAGACCTACAGCAACACTGAAGGAGCTGCAGGAATTTCTGGCTAGTACTGGTTGTGTACTACATGTGACAACAAGCTCACATATTCTCCATATGTCTGGACTGTGGGGTAGGGTTGCAAGATGGAAGCCTTTCTAACACAGAAAAACATCCAGACCTAGCTAAAATTTGCAAAACAATACATCAAGTCTCCCAAAAGCATGTAGGAAAATGTGTTATGGTCTGATGAGACCAAGGTTGAACTTTTTGGCCACAATTCCAAAAGGTACATTTGGCACAAAAACAGCACTTTGCATCACCAAAAGAACACCATCCCCATGGTAAAGCATGGTGGTGGTGGCAGTATCATGCTTTGGGTTTGCTCTTCTTCAGCTGGGGGGCTTTAGTCAAGGTGGAGGGAATTATGAACAGTTCTAAATGCCAGACACTTTTGGCCCAAAACCTTCAGGCGTCTGCTAAAAAGCTGAAGATGAAAAGGAATTTCACCTTTCAGCACAACAATGATCCCAAACATACATCCAGATCAACAAAAGAATAGCTTCACCAGAAGAAAATTAAAGTTTTGGAATGGCCCAGCCAGAGCCCAGACCTAAATACAATAGAAAGTCTGTGGGGTGACCTGAAGAGGGCTTTGCCCAAGAGATGCCCTTACAATCTAACAGATTTGGAGCACTTTTGCAAGGAAGAGTGGGAAAATATTGCCAAGTCAAGATGTGCCATGCTGATAGACTCCTACCAAAGAGTACTGAATGCTGTAATTAAATTAAAAGGTGCTTCAACAAAGTATTAGTTTAAGGGTGTGCACACTTATACAACCAGCTCATTGTACATTTTTTATTTTTTTATTTTTTCCATAACAGATTTGTTTGTTTTTCAATTGAATTGTACGGGTTATAGGTCACATTAAAGGTGGGAAAAGTTTTGAAATGATTTATTGTGGTCTCATTTTTTATATCACAAAATTGAAATTATTTATTGTGGTCTCATTTTTTCTATCACAAAAACCTGGCATTTTAACAGGAGTGTGTATACTTTTCATATCCACTGTACATGGTCATGGATGAGACAGAAACTCACAATCAGTTGCCCCTGCTGATGGAGCAGAACTGCTTTGCATTTTCTCCAATGTGCAGCTGTGTGCCTAGGGAAGACCAGTAAGATGTTCAAGCATTATGACAAAGTAACATCACAAATGAAGAATCAGTCCACAATACCATAAATATGGTGCCTAGGATGCAGGAATGACTAATGAGCGTCATGCAGATTCAATACTTTTATAAATTGTTTGGCCTGTAAGAGCACACCAGTTACTTCTCAGGTATGTACAGGTGAGATAGTGACCTCCTGTTTCAGGTCAGTAAAAACAGCATGATGAGACTTGGCAAAAGGGCATAGACTATGATTACAAAAATAAATTGTGAAATTATAAAATAATAATAATAATACAAAATAAACAAACCACCATTAAACATCTAGGGTATATGGTAAATGGCAACTTAAACTTTAACTATTATGTATCTGCCAAAAACTGAAGAATATACTGTACAGCTCATCTAATTATAAAGAGACCATGTAGTTACCACAGTGAGATGAGTGGAATACTTTATAACTCACTGATCCAACCAAGTACTGCATACAGTGAAGCATTTTGTAGAGTTTTGTACAAACCACCTCAAAGAAAATTTCAAGTGGGGCAAGGTTCCTTAACAGAAAAACCTCAGGGCTGAAACTGGAAAACCTAGACTATTCAGAAAGCCTGTTTCTTGTAAGTTATTTATTTATTTATTAATTGGGTAGATGTACTGCTTTAGAAAACCCTTTTCATCTGCAAGGATGGGCCACGTGGTGAGGGTGTAATATGTGCTTTGTTAATTTACAGTAGTAGATGAGCTGTATACAATTACAGCGATAGTAGGGAGGGATTTGCATTAGATAATACACTTAAAAGTATTTACATATTTACATTTTATAGATATGAGTCAGACAGAGGAAGATTATTTACTTATTTCCATGTTATCTGTTATTCATTTTCACGAGAAGGGATTTTCATTTGTTAGTGCTGGGTTTATGTCCAACTTATTATTTTGCTTATCTCTGCTGTGAGCTGCACTCAACTGCCACAATTTTAACTGGATTTGACTTGCTTTTATCTGATCTGACAACTTACTATTTTGCTTATCTCTGCTGTGAGCTGCACTCAACTGCCATAATTCCTAACTGGATTTGACTTGCTTTTATCTGATCTGACCATCTATCATTCCCAACAGCTTCACTGACCTTTCACATTTTAAGATACATTGTCATCCGAGTACTATTTAAGTGGAACTATTGCTAAACTGCTACCATTGATCACTTCTGATGGATTTTTATTTGGTTAGAATATATTTTGTTGTTTGTTTTCTGGAAAACAAAAATTGCTAGTGCTCTGACCATCTGTTTTCTACAGTCCCTTAAAGTCTTAGGTTTCATTGTCATGTATGTCCCATATAAGTACAAGTACCATAAAAATGTGACTAAGTAACTTGCACCAGAATTGTATTTATTTCAAACACACATTTTTTTTGTAAGAGAAGGAACATTGCTAGTGTTATGAATGTCTGCTTGCTTGAGGCTATAATATAGCTGGTTTCTGATTACCTCTTAACGTTAATCATTTAGTCTCATACTGTGTTGTATAGTCTGACCTAGTGCTCTTTTCGGCTGGGCTACTTGCTAACTGGGGTTGAACTGCTTTTACCTGATTTGATCTCCCACCCCCAGTGTGTACACAACTGTTGACACTGCACACTTCACAGTCACAAGCAATTGTTTTTAAATTGATATACCTTTCTTAGTCCCACACCTACTACTTTCTAAACATAGTTTATGTGTCATTGAAAAAGGTTGCAACTTATATGCCCCTGCTGTTGCTCGTATTTAAAATAACACTGCTTGTAGCTTTCTTTGATGGCATTTCCTGCTAAGTCCCATGGCTTTGCACCTGTCTGAGCAGAGCTGCACCATGTTCTGCTATCTGCACAACATCTCTCACCCCACACAGCATAGTAACTAGGGAGCAGCTGTTATTCATTCTCTAGTTCAGGTAATTGAGCACCTGTCAGTAATGCAACTTGCTGGAAATCAAACCTTTAAGTACCTGCATTTTGAGAAGCAGCCTTCACCCTTGTGAAAACAATTGTGACACCTATGCCTGTACCCCTATGTCAGTTAAAAAGCTACTTTTGTGACACCTGTACCTGTAACCTGAGTTATGACTATTATATAGTAGTTGCTTATAACGTGTGTCATTCTTGCCATAATAGTTCTGAAATCATTGTTTCTCTTATCCATTTTCACTTTGTGTACTACTGTTCTTTACCTCAAACTACCATTTTACTCTCTCTTGTACCTGTCAGCTAAGCATAATATTGCTATATCATAGCTCATGTACCACCCAGAGCACCATCATCATCATCATCACCCCCCCCCTTTTTCCCATTTTACTACATGGAGTCAGGGTGTCATGTCAGTTGTTTCCATCTCTCTCTCTAATTAATGTCACTCTCCCACGTTATTTGACATTCACTTGTGACTGTCACAGGTCTTCTCTCACTCAATGCATACATCTCTTTGAAGGACACCCTCATTTCTTCTTACTTTCTTCTTGTCTGTCCCAGATCTTCAGCAGATTGCCTTCTGCTTTACTGCACGTGTTTAAATGTTTGTAATCGGTTCTAGGTGATCTGGTCACCATCCCAAATGTCCTGTACTTATCAACCTGTGTAAATTCCAGACACCACTAGACCACAGTTTGCCAGTATCTCTTCTGTTGCTAGCCTAATGGAATTTGATTACTTTAAGGCAACACATGAACTGTCTCATACTCCATGATAGCTTGTTTTTCTTACCAGACACAGAATCCATTTCTGAGAGGTGTACATACCATATCTGAACAGGAAGCAAACCTCTCATGTCCTCATGAACCATGTTATTAGGTCTCACTATACACTTACATATCAAACACCTAACACCAAGCTTACATATGCTGAGGTACTAAAAAATCCCTCCCACAGCCTCCTAGGCAATGTACTAATGTGCCCAGACCTCAGCAGTACTTTCAACCCTCTCACACTAAAGATACTGCTGTATCCACCAAAAATGAAGCTTAACAAAATACTTTGCAGAACCTACTAAAACAGACTGAGCATACTACCACCCATGAAAACCTTCTTGTCATACCTTCATAATGTAAGCACTAGGCAATCAGTCTGCAGACCATTTCAAGCCTAGCCAAAAAAACCCGGTTCAAAATTTCATCTAGCTTCAAGGAGGGCAAGACAAGACAGACCAGGTGAGAATTTGAGGCTTCCCATCCAATTATCTAGGTTTACCTTGAAGGTGACAAGGGTGCTACTCTGTATAACATGTAGTGGAAGCTTGTTCCAGAGGTGAGGGATACATTGGGATATGAATCTATCACAGTGTGTCTTATTTATCTGCTAATAAATGTTTAGTTCCTTTAACCAAATATTTGGTGTATCATTAATTCTGCGAGGGAATAGGAGATCAACTAGGCTAGGGTTGGATCTTTCATGGCTTGAAAGGCTAGACACACTGTCGTGGCAAATTACAGAACCCCCCACCATGACACCTATAGCCCATGAAACCTGCCTCACCTAATTAGAACTCCTAAATATTCAGCTTAACACAAGCATCCCGGGTCATTTCAAGTATGTGTCCTTTAGCTGTTTAACAAACCCCAAATAACTATTCTTAAATAATTCTGGACATTGCCAGTGTCAGCTCTCTCAACTAATCAGTGCCCTCTCCTACGGGGTGGGGGGGGTGTCAACTCTATTAGATCTGGTTTTAATTTGCTGCCTCTTTAAGTATTATATAGCCTAGAGTAGTCTCTACCCCTAATGCACCACACCCTTGCAGCTCATCCAGTGAAGGACCTGACATCATGGGTATACACTTTGTCATTTTCTCTGCAGTCTAATTGGTGAATATGGGTATATTGAGACAATGAAACAATTGCCTAATGTTCACTAACAATCCTTTAATCCTCAAGTAAGTAAATAAAATATAAGAGAGATGCATAAACAATGTCTCTTGGGGTAAAACTCTTGCATACAAAGGTGTAGACAGGAACCAATCAGTTCCCATCTCAACTCAATGCCCCCCTTCCTCAAGTTTAATTTAAAAAAAAAAGAAAGAACTGTTGTTTTTGCTTTTTTTTTTAAACTGTAGCAAAGTGCTTGTTACAAATGTAGCAAATAGTTGCTACAGTTTAACACATGGAACATTTCAGTGGTAAGATTTTACTGTAAAAATATAGTTTTGTTTTAATTTTAAACTGTAGCAAACTGCTTGCTATAGTGTAACAATCAGATGCTACAGTTTATACTCTGCACAGAGCACTACAGTATTCAGGTTTCAGTTCAAAAAATGCTTAAAACTACAGCAAACTGCTTGATACAACATAGAAAGCACTTGCTACAGTTTAGACTATGCAGGGAGAGTTTTAGCTTCTAGGTTTGACAGCAAATACATTAATTAACACCACCCATCACTTTGAGCCTGGGGCAGTTGCCCCTCTTGTCCCATACTAGCTCCCCTACTGTGTACAAACAATCATAATAAATCTGGTTGTTAGAAACACACACACACACACACACACACACACACACACACACACACACACACACACACACACACACACACACTACAACCACTACACATAGTATGTACCCCTGACACATAGACCTACTTATGCTGAGGCACTTAAATGCAATCTTCCCAAACTCCAAAGACCTTCCACACATTCTACCTGCAAAAGTATCCTCAGCAAACATGAAAGCACGCAACAGGAAAAAACACCTAATACTACACATACACCCACACCCAGTGGAGACTCAATTACCAAGCCCATAAGACAAGCCAACACACTACACAGGACTCTAGTCATAGGGGCCTCCATTGTACAACATACTGATGTCACAATAGCCATACATAACAATAAGATAATAATGGCCAGAAACCTATCAGGGGCCAGGATCTGACAAGTTACACATGCACTCAAGTCATTGTTCTATTGCTATCAGTATGATTCAGTCATAGTTCATGCCGGTGTAAATGATCTGATATGTACCTCCTTAGGCTGAATGAAGAGAGACAATATGGAGCTCTCAGATTATGTGACACAGGCTGGAATATACCTATTACCGAGCAGCAGTCTACCATCACCAAGGTCGATGCTACAATATGAAGACAATATGGAACTCTCAGACCATATGACACAGGCTGGAATATGCCTATTACTGAGCAGCAGTCTACCTTCACCAAGGTCAGTGCTGCAATATGAAGACAATATGGAGCTCTCAGACCCAAAGACATGCTGTAGGTGGATTGGACACTCTAAATTGGCCCTAGGTGTGAGTGTGTGCATGTGTGTGCCTTCTGTGGAAGGTTGGGCGCTGGGCTGGCAACTCGACACCGTAAAACTCCACTGCCAATCATGAGCGGACAGGTGATCCGCTGTGGTGACCCCTAACTGGGAAAAAGCCAAAAGAAGAAGAAGATGGAGCTCTCAGACCATGTGACACAGGCTGGAATATGCCTATTACTGAGCAGCAGTCTACCTTCACCAAGGTCGATGCTACATTATGAAGACAATATGGAGCTCTCAGACCATGTGACACAGGCTGGAATATGCCTATTACTGAGCAGCAGTCTACCTTCACCAAGGTCGATGCTGCAATATGAAGACAATATGGAGCTCTCAGACCATGTGACACAGGCTGGAATATACCTATTACTGAGCAGCAGTCTACCTTCACCAAGGTCAATGCTACAATATGAAGACAATATGGAGCTCTCAGACCATGTGACATAGGCAGGAATATGCCTATTACTGAGAGGCAGTCTACCTTCACCAAGGTCGATGCTGCAATATGAACAGAAAATGTTGGAGTAGTTTTGGTGACATTCTAGGAGGGTAAAATATTTGTCAGCATGGGAGGACATGGTTAACAAACCATGTTATTTTGCCAAGGGAGGTCTGCACTTGTCTCCTCAAGGCTATGAAATTTTGGCTGAAACATTGTCCTCCCCATACGGCCTTTATTAGACAATGACAAATGGACAAACCTTCCAACAAAGCAGGATCTACCCAAAGAAATCAGGAGGTATTAAGGCTTAATGCCAGGAGTCTAAACAATAATAAACACTTTAGCGTAAAAAACTATTTAATCTTCGCTTTCATCAATACAGACTTCCTCAGAAATACAAATCATGCTACACAATACAATATTTAAATGCTACAAAAACCAATCAAATGCAGTTTGAAAATAATTGATAATTAAGACACCATCATGAAATGCAAACATCTAAAAGGGGCAATACTTCAAAACATAAAACATTCTTTAAACTACTTTTTGACATATACTCTCTGATCTTTTAAGAAACATTTTATATTTATAGCATCATTTAAGCCAGGCGGCTGATCCGCTCTTAATTTTATCTGCCATCTGGTTTCTTTTTGTTCCAAATGATTTTTAAAATTGCCTCCTCTTAAATTCAAGTGACCCTGTTCTAGGATCGAGAATAAATTTTTTTTATAATTATGACGGACAATGCTATGCTTATATAGAGCATTTTTCTGATCTTTATTTTTTATGTCATATATATGTTCTCTGATCCTAGTTAATAACCGTCTAGTGGTCATACCAACATAAAAAGAGGGGCATGAGATGCAAATAGCAATGTATATCATCCCAACACTTTTACAAGAAACATAATCCAACACTGGTATGGTAAATTTATAAAAGGTCCTTCTGATATATATCTACACATACTACATGTCTGACATTTATGCATGCCCTTAGTAATGCTTATGCTGAAACTGTCAGCAACTGAACTGTCTCTACCTTTTTCAAATAAACTTTTCAAACTAGCATCTTGTTTGTATACAAAACTAGGGTGTTCACCACACTGTTATACAATTCTTGATTGCCTTTCACTATCTTCCAGTTGTTTGATATGATGTTCCTAATAACTGGTGCATCACTAGTTATTGGCAAATTAAAACATGCGTTTGTCATCACCTAGTGTATGCTCAGTGACCAACACTAGAGCTTTAGTAAGAATAGGTGGAATATGCCTATTAACTGAGCAGCAGTCTACCTTCACCAAGGTCGATGCTACAATATGAAGACAATATGGAGGTCTCAGACCATATGACACAGGCTGGAATATGCGTATTACTGAGCAGCAGTCTACCTTCACCAAGTCAGTGCTGCAATATGAACAGAAAATGTTTAACTTTAATAATTGGAGTAGTTTTGGTGACATTCTAGGAGGGTGCAATATTTGTCAGCATGGGAGGACATGGTTAACAAACCATGTTGTTTTGCCAAGGGTGGTCTGCACTTGTCTCCTCTAGGCTTTGAAATGTTGGCTGAAACATTGTCCTCCCCTATACGGCCTTTATTAGACAATGACAAATGGACAAAATTTCCAACAAAGCAGGATCTACCCAAAGAAATCAGAAGGTATTAAGGCTTAATGCCAGGAGTCTAAACAATAAGCTCCACTCTCTCCAGGCTCTTTTTACCCTGGAGAATGTGGACATCTGTGCAGTCACAGTTAACATGACATGGTCCAAAGCCACAAAATGTATTCTGAAAGTGCAAGGTTTCAATGCTTTCCAGACATTTAGACCTGCAACTGCATGAACAGGCACTAAAGGTGGACATGCCTTGATGTACATCAATAACAAGCAGACCACTATGTTGGTCAACAGTATGATGCATTGGGGTTCCTCCATGTCCTGATTACCATGGACAAAATCGTATGCCATATCCTAGCAAACTCTAGGCAATCCTGTATATCCAATGAAAGTCATAGCTCATTATTAGAGCTATGGGAGAGTTAACCAGTCAACCAAATACCATACTCATGCGGAACTTTAATTATCCCTCTATAAACTGGGAAGCTAAACAACCCCAAATTTGTAGGCACAGAGATTCCTAGACTTTGTAATCTAAAAACGCCTTGAACCAGTTAGTGTGTATACCTATTAGTGGTACAGGCATAGTGGACCTGGTACTCACAAGGATGGGAGAATGCTGGACCCCTCCCACTCCAAGTGTTGTGTTGTTTCATGAAAGGTCAGACCACAAAGCAGTCTCCTTCAAAATAAGGATCAGTTCTGTAACTCCATCAAACCCTGTAACAGTTAGAAACTACTCCCAAGGAAAACTATATTTTATTAAGTGATAATCTGTCAACGTTTCACACCACTCCAGACTCAGGTAACACAGCAATCTATGTGGAATTAGTCACACAAGTGGTGTACAATTATGTCAATAATTGCATAGTGGCTGCAGTGCCTGCCAGAAGTAAATCCAAAACTAACTCAAAAAAACAAACCACCCTGTTGAAATCTAAAATCAAACAGGCTGTACAATAAAAGAAACAAAAGTCATAGCTAAAAATGAGGAACTGTGACACTAAAATAGATAAAAACTCTCTCATCAGAATGAAGACAACTAAAAGCACCATTTAAGTCCAAGAAAGCAAAATTTGAGGTAAAGATAATACCCCAGACAAAGAACAATCATAAGGCCTTCTTTAGCTAAATCCAAAACCTCAAAAGCAGCAGACAGCAGTGTGCCGACCTGTTGATAAATGCAGTCTCCAATTCACCAATGGAGATTGTCCAGGGAGGATATGAGGAGAGGCAAAAACACAAGGAGCAGGATTGTGAGGAGCTGCCTTTAGTGAATCCATTCCCACCTTGATCGGAATGACTGAAGGGGAAGCAGCTGCTGCAACATGGCCAATGGTTGGGGCGCAATTACTCACACCAGCTTTCAAGGGGGGGATTGGGGAGTTCTGCAGGCAGGAAGAACTGAAAGCACTGAATTATGCAGCTGGCTCTACCTGTGAGGAGATGACCCTTTCCGTTATAACTAACCATGCAGGTAACTTTAATATATTTAATTATTCTCCTTTAGCTGTGCAACAAAAGCAAACCAACATTTTTTTCTAAGGGGTTTGCCTGTGTTTTGGAGAGGAGGGCTGACATTGCTATTCTATTAATGTATTTAAAGGTTTTTACTCGAACATTGAACTTGAGTCTTCTGCTTGACAGTAGCAGTAGGCATGACTTAAAACTGTCAAGCATTTACAACCACTCTCCACCGAACGGTGAATTTATTTGAAAAGATGTGTGAGTAAGATTTTAGATCTAACTTGGTGAGTAAAACAAACTCTGGTCGTACAAATCTGAATAATGAGGAGATGAATTTAATACAGGGACTTTAGATCCTCGGGCATTCAAGTTATGAAGCTCAATAAAGGGGAGGGGCTGTTTTAATGGATGATTTGCAGGATACTGAAAAGATGTACAACATTTTATTTGATGTGGCTTGCTGTCAAGTATCCAAAAATGAAATGAACGTGGCTCATACCAGAATTAATGTAACACTGTTTGATATAGTAATGTAACAGCAAATTGATATTAATGAATTTAATTTTTTTGCGTATTAAAAACCCCATAACACCAACAATTTTTGGGATACCAAAGATAAATAAACAGCTTAACCACCCTCCTTGCACCCAATTGTTGACACCGGGTGTTCAATTACCACATAGTATAGATTTACACTGGTTTACAGAGTGTCTTTGTTTGCAATAAAATGAAGCTGTCCCAGAGCAAAATTCATTTGTACACACAGTTGCTGGAGTTGGTTTTCTATAACAATGTTATTTTTTCAGCATTGATATTTTCTCCAGCAGAAAGGGGTTGCAATGGGATAATCTTGTGGGTCACTTTATGGTAACTTAGAAATGCTGGCATGGGAAACTCAATTTGTATTTGACAGTCCCTTTAAGAAGTCATGGTACCTCTACATGAGTTACCTTAATGATATATTTAGTTGTTTGGAAGAGTGAAAAAGATAAGATTCCTGCATTTTTAGAATATATTAATGGGACTACTGACTTTTTTCATTTTACCCAGAACATTGGGGAGAGTAGTGTTTGTTATCCGGATGTTAATTTAACTAAAGACAATGTTAATTTAACTAAAGACATTGTTATGGCTAGGCTTGTATAGGCCCTAGGGCCGATAGCCTAGTACCAACCTATGAACCTATGAACCTATGAATAGGAGAATCACATGTAGAATATATCATAAGCCCACCTACTCAAATTCCTTTTTTCATTTTGAAAGCTCACATATGATTTGTCAGAAAAAAAGCCATAGTAAAAGGTCAATGTGTCCACGCAGCATGAATGACTAGCCTTTTGATGAATGTAATACTTTAAGAAGTATGTTCCTGAGAAGAGGGTACCCCATACATTTCTGGATAGCTCTATGAATGAGGTTATTGCTAAAAGGAGATCAAATGTCTTTACTTCGATCTTGTCGAAGAAAGGGGGTTTAACACTTTTTACGAATGCCACCACCGTAGTTCAGTCTCCAAATGTTCCCTCACACAGTAGTGACCCTGGCCTTAAATGTAGTTTCTTTACAATGTGTTCATTGGATTGACATTATTAGGTGGGTTTTGAACAAGAACTCGGGTCTTCTACAGGATTGTTCTAATATAGGACATGAGATGAGTGATAGACATTTTCTTGTGTATAAAAGTGGTATTAGTTTTAAAAATCTGTTCAAAACTAACTTGACGGGTGAGAACACAAAGAAAATGAATGACACATTTAAATGTGGGAGATGTAATATTTATTATTCTATTCTGGATTCAGATCAGTTTATTATTAGGGGTAAACAGTATAGGATTAATGGAGATTTTGATTGCATGTCTAAGGATGTGGTTTATTGCACTTTACGTCAGAGTTGTCCAGCATTTTACCTGGGGAAACTTAATGCATGCTAAAAGTTAAGGGTATATGCGCACCTTTACATGATTAAAAATAAAAGTCAAAGTAATGCACTAGCTAAACATTTGATCAATCACCCAGCCCATAGTTTTTAATTCATTGCAGTGTAACAAGAAATGATTAACCCTCAAGGAGGTCCATGGCAGCTGCTATTGGACAGGAATGAACTTAAATGGTAACTCCTTTTGAATGCTGGTAACCCACCGGGGTTAAATGATGTGTTATCTATAGCATGTCTGTTGAAGTTAAAAGTTTACTACCATTAAATAAACAGCATTTTTCTAATGTTTGGATAATCTTACACATACTTGTACAGTTTGAATAGCTAATATATTTATTTATGTATATAAACTGTCATTCACTGTCTATCTGCATATGGAAATGTTTTTAGACTGTTAGGTTAGTTTCATTCTATATTTTTTATTGATTTATATCTCCTAAAAGTAAGCATTTATTTTAATGGATATGTATGTGTCTTTATAGGGCTGTTTGTACAATTAAGTGTCCATTTTACTTATTACGGAGAGTGTGTTTCTTTTTTGTATTAGGTAGCGTAGATTAGCAGGAGGTACTCTTTGTTAATATTCTGATACATTGTTTCTTTAATGAAAAGATGCAAATTGTCATGTGATCTGTTGACATCAGTTTTAAACACTGGAGTGTTTTAGTTATTGAAGACGTCTTGGTATAATCCAGGATGAAAGTGCTTATCTTTTGTATGCAATTAAAGACAGTTTGGTTATCATTTTAATAGTTTGTTTTGGAAGTTTTCAGTTTGTATAAATACAGCCATGTTCATGGAAATGGGAGATATACCAAAACTTCTGGCTGACAAATTCATCTCCAACTTTATTCCTGTCTCGGCCCTAGCTGCCCCCCCAGGAAACACCATCCAACATAACCCCTTCAACTATCAGTAGGGAGTGGGTCTTAGGTGCACTAAGGCTAAGAAAACAGCTTTGATAAGCCCCAATAATATCCCAGGATACCTCCTAAATAACCTGAAACATGACCTATCAGGACCACTGGAGTCACCATTTGTCCATAGTCTCTGCATAGGTTTGTGCCACTTGTATGGAGGGCTGCAACGGTCATCCCTCTGTACAAGGGTGACCATCAATGGATCCTGGGAACTAAAGATCCATTAGTTAGGGAGTAAACACAATTTCCTATGCAGGTTTCCTCAAAGCCCTCTCTCTATACTCTGTTTTCAACAGACTGATGGACCTTTTGCATATCTACAAAATGAATAGGACCAGAATGACTATATTTAAGGAATTAAACTTTGCTTGTGATTTAAATAGCTCATTTTAATGGAGGTGGAACAGGTATGTATTGCAGAGAATCAGCATTCTTTGGAATAGCTTCCCATCCATGTTATTCATAGCCCTTCCTAACTATGTTCAAGTGCAACCTGGACCAGTGGATGGGAAACCTTGCAAGATACTAAACCATGTCTCTGATGGACACAGGCAGCTGTTAAATCATGTGCTAACTAACACACATCCCTTAAAATAACATCTGTGGCACAATTACTCATGGGATACATTTGGTGTGCATGGCTAGGCTTATAAAGGCCCTAGTGGTTGTTAGTCTACTACACACCTATGAACCCTACTGCCTTACTCATGTGTTATAAAACTAACCCTAAACCAGCCACTGCCCCAATCCCAACCTTACCTCACCAAAACACTTTCCTTAATAGTACCACTACACAAACTTTCACACACCCACTTCACATACACACACACACACACACACACACACACACACACACACACACACACACACACACACACACACACACACACACACACACATGCTAAAGCTATAACCTATCCCTAACCTTAACTCACGAACACTCATAAACACACTCACACCCTGTAACAAACACACACACACACACACACACATGCACACACACACACACACACACACACACACACACACACACACACACACACACACACACACACACACACACACACACACACACACACACACCTACATCTTGCTGTTTAGAGGTGTAACACACACTTCTTGTATTTCAAACCCCTCAGTGCTTTCTTTTATTTTAAAGCCATCCCATGCACAGATTCCATATCCACTCTGCCACCTGGAAGTAGTACAGACCATGCACTATCCAGATAATACTAACATAGTCCATCTTAATAGAAATGAATGGTATCAGCTGGTGTATTTTTTTCTGGATCTGACCAAAGCATCTGATTTGACTTACCTTTGCACTCTTCTAAAGGAAATGGAACTGTATGACCTGGGGGGGGGGGGCACTGAAATAGATTGATTTACAAGCTACCTGAATGGCAGATCATTTAGGATTCAAATCAACTAGACACATTCCACTTCCAAACCAGTATATAAAAGGAGTTCCTGTGGATCATTTATTGGCTCATTCTATTCACACTATTTCTTTTTTTTTTTTCAATAATTTTTATTTTTATTTTTACATTAATAAATGTCACAAATAAATACCATCTTACAACATGACCGTGTGCATATATACATACATATACACATACATACATACACATACATACATATATATATATATATATATATATATATATATATATATATATACATATACATACACACACACATATATACATACATACATACACACATATACATATGTTATACATTGATGTCAAATACCACAGGATATAGGTCGTACAACATATTTATTTACACTATGTACATAGATGCTTTCATTGTTAATTCCACAGTTATATAGACAGTATATACATTTGTAATATCCAAGTTATTATTTAATATCTGAACTTGTATGTGTTCTTTGGTTCCATTATACTGTATTTCTAAGTTGTTGTGTGATGAATTATGCTAATATGATATTAAAGGTTTGTTCCCAAATTTCTCTGGATTTCATGTTTTTGTTTCTTTTATCTATTACTATTTTATGAGCTAAAAGGTGTTGTATAGCTACTTGTTTAAAACCCTCCCAAGAGATATTTATCGTATCTAGCCATTTAAAAGCTATATACAGTTTCATTAGTAGGAAAATTGTTAAAAGTGTATTTGCTTGTTTTCTTGGGATGTTGGGTGGGAGAATGTGTAACAGAGTGAATTCCCAAGTTAATGTTGATGTTTGATAACCCGTTTTTTGTAATTGTACCTTGAGAGAGTTCCAGAGTTTATAGACACATTTACAGCTCCAAAATATATGGATTAAGTCAGCTATCTGGTCCTTACAGTGTGGGCAGAAAGGTGATTTTGATGTGTTAAATTTGTGTAGGATTGCAGGTGTAAAATAAGAATTATTATTGATCATGAGCTGAGTGTATGCTAACTTTTTGAGGGGTAGAATCTTCAGTGTTAGATTGATTGCCTGGCTTATTTGCTGATCATCTATGGATGGTTTAATTTTTCTCCAATAGTTAGAGAAGAGGAGGTCCTTCTGATATTTGATTTCATTTATCATTTTATATGAATTGGTAATAGTTTTCTTTGTTGTGATAATAGTTTTCCAAAGCCTGCTACAAGTTTCTATGTCACTATTGGTCATAGTAATATTTTGGAGATAACTGGAACACAGTTCTTTGATTTGTCTTAGGATTACTATGTGTGATTTAGGGAGGTTTAAGTTGGTCCTCATTTCTTGTATTGAACAGTTAAGGTAGGGATAGATATCTTGGATTGTTTTATCTTTCAGTCTGGGAAAAGGGACTAAGTTCAGCATCTTATTGTTTATTTTTAAATTTGGGTTTTTATGAAGGGGTTGCAGTATTGTCATGGCATGTCTAAGGTTCAAAAATTGAAAGAGTTTTTGCGCTAGGTTGATAGAATGTTTTAAGGGCTCTATAATGTTATAAGTTTGTATTTCTTTCTGCTTCAGGAATGGAAGTGCTTTGGGATTGAAACCTAGAGCTTTAATATATCTATAATATATTGTCACCCAGAGAGGAGACCAATATTCCTTTAACGAGTTATGTTCAGCTATTCTCAATATTCTGTTAGTGTTAATGATCAAGTAGTACATTTTAAAATCTGGTAGATTTAGTCCTCCTTTGCTTTTGGGGAGTGTTAATTTTGGATAGGAGATTCTGTTTTTTTTGGGTTCCCATATAAATGTTGCTAGGAAGGTATGAATTTGTTTGAAGAATTTATTATGTATTGTTGTCTGTGATGTCATGAATATATACATTAGTCTAGGTAAAATGTTCATTTTGATTATTGATACTTTGACCAAGAATGGTAGTTTTAGGTTGTTCCATCTTTTGCAGTCTTGCATTATATTTTGCCATTTAAGGTTTACATTGTGTTGGTAGAAGTCTTTGTTACTCTGGAAAAAGGTGATTCCTAGGTATTTAGTTTCTTCTTTTATTTTTATTGTGTTTAACAATGGTATTAGTGAGATGAGTATGGGTGTTTTTAGGGGGAAAATATTAGTTTTATTAAGGTTTAGTTTGTAGTTAGACATAGTCGAGAAATGTTCAATTGCAGCTATTATTTTGTTTATATCTGAATTTGGTGTAGTGCAGTATATGTTCAGATCATCTGCAAATGCATGCAGTGAGGTATATTTTGAAGTTGTGTATTGATGGAGGATTGTGATATGTATTTTGTTTATTGTATAGAAAGAGTGGTTCTAGGTATAGGTTAAACAGGAAGGGTGATAGTGAGCATCCTTGTCTTGTTCCATTTTTTATTAGGATCCTATTTGACCAAGTTTTATTTATATACAGAGATGTGTATGGGCTGCTGTAGAGAGTTTGGATGATCTGAATGAAGTTATTGGGTATATTAAAGTAGGGTAGTGTTTGGAGT
This sequence comes from Protopterus annectens, assembly GCF_019279795.1. NCBI lineage: Eukaryota > Metazoa > Chordata > Ceratodontiformes > Protopteridae > Protopterus > Protopterus annectens. Next base: position 1,649,358,831 of record NC_056729.1, read on the forward strand.
AAGAACTCTAGATTAACCCTATCAAATGCCTTGTGGGCATCCACTACCATTGTGTAGATGTCGATATTGTATCGGTTAGCGTAGGATATTAGTGCATCTAATGTTAATGTATTGTCACTAGTCTGTCTATGTGGTGTAAAACCGGATTGTTCTGGGGAGAGGATTTTTTCTGTTAGATTTTTCATTCTGTTTGCAAGTATAGAGGTAAATATTTTAATATCTATATTTAAGAGGGAGATGGGTCTGTAGCTGTCGGGGTTTTTGGGGTCTGTGTGTTCTTTTAATATAAATATAGTTTTAGAGGCATTAAAGTGGATATCATTTATTTTATAGTTTATTATGTAATTCAGTGTATAGTATAGTAGTTTGGCTATCAAGGGGGAAAATGCTTTGTAAAATTCTGATGTGAGTCCATCCGGACCCGGAGCCTTATGCACTTTTAAGTGTTTGATTGTTGTAATAATTTCACTGATGGATATCGGCTCAGTTAGTTTTTTTTTTTGTTGGTCTAAATTGAGTTTAGGGAATTTCAGTTTTGAAGAAAAAGAGTTCTATCTTCCTTTGAGGTTTGTAGTATTTGTGCTCCATATATTTGAGAGTATTTGGCAAAGAGAGAGGTGGCGAAAGCTAAGGATAGGGCATATGGAGAGTTGTACGAGAGATTGGACACTAAAGAGGGAGAAAAGGACCTGTACCGATTAGCTAGACAGAGGGACAGAGCTGGGAAAGATGTGCAGCATGTAAGGGTGATAAAGGATAGTGAGGGAAAGGTACTCACAAGAGAGGAGAGTGTGTTGAGTAGATGGAAAGAGTATTTTGAGAGGCTGATGAATGAAGAGAATGAGAGAGAGAGAAGGTTGGATGATGTGGGGATAGTGAATCAGGAAGTGAAACATATTAGCAAGGAGGAAGTAAGGGCAGCTATGAAGAGGATGAAGAATGGAAAGGCTGTTGGCCCAGATGACATACCAATGGAAGCATGGAGGTGCTTAGGAGAAATGGCAGTGGAATTTCTAACTAGATTGTTTAATGAAATTTTGGAAAGTCAGAGGATGCCTGAGGAGTGGAAAAAGTGTTTTGGTACCTATCTTTAAGAATAAGGGTGATGTGCAGAGCTGCAGTAACTACAGAGGGATAAAACTGATTAGTCACAGCTTGAAGTTATGGGAAAGAGTAGTGGAAGCAAGGTTAAGAAGGGAGGTGATGATTAGTGATCAGCAGTATGGTTTCATGCCAGGAAAGAGCACTACAGATGCAATGTTTGCTCTGAGAGTGTTGATGGAGAAATACAGAGAGGGTCAGAAGGAGTTGCATTGTGTCTTTGTAGACTTGGAGAAAGCATATGACAGGGTGCCTAGAGAAGAGTTGTGGTATTGTATGAAGAAGTCTGGAGTGGCAGAGAAGTACGTAAGAGTGGTACAGGATATGTACGAGGGTAGTGTGACAGTGGTGAGGACTGCAGTGGGAGTGACAGATCTGTTTAAGGTGGAGGTGGGATTACATCAAGGATCAGCTCTGAGTCCTTTCTTATTTGCAGTGGTGATGGACAGGTTGACAGATGAGATCAGACAGGAGGCCCCGTGGACTATGATGTTTGCAGATGACATTGTGATCTGTAGTGAGAGTAGGAATCAGGTTGAGGAGACTCTGGAGAGGTGGAGATATGCTCTAGAGAGCAGAGGAATGAGGGTCAGCAGGGCTAAGACAGAATATATGTGTGTAAATGAGAGGGAGGGTAGAGGAATGGTGAGGATGCAGGAGTAGAGTTGGTAAAGGTGGACGAGTTTAAGTACTTGGGATCAACAGTTCAGAGTAATGGTGAATGTGGAAGAGAGGTGAAGAAGAGAGTACAGGCAGGGTGGAATGGGTGGAGAAGAGTGTCAGGAGTGATTTGTGACAGACAGGTATCCGTAAGAGTGAAAGGGAAGGTCTACAAGAGTGTAGTGAGACCAGCTATGTTATATGGGTTGGAGACAGTGGCATTGACAAAAAGGCAGGAGTCAGAGCTGGATGTGGCAGAGTTAAAGATGTTAAGATTTGCAATCGTGTGACTAGGATGGATAGGATTAGGAATCGGTATATTAGAGGGTCAGCTCATGTTGGACAGTTTGGAGACAAAGCAAGAGAGACGAGATTGCGTTGGTTTGGACATGTGCTGAGGAGGGATGATGGGTATATTGGGAAAAAGATGCTAAGGATGGAGCTGCCAGGTAAGAGGAATAGAGGAAGGCCTAAGATAAGGTTTATGGACGTGGTGAGAGAGGACATGCAGGCGGTTGGTGTGACAGAGCAAGATGCAGAGGATAGGAAGAAATGGAAAGAGATGATCCGCTGTGGCGACCCCTAACGGGAAAAGCCGAAAGAGAATGATGATATTTGAGAGTATATTTGTTCAAATGTTTTAATGATGTCTTCATTTTTTGTGTAGTTTTTGTCTCTGTAGTTTATTTCTGATATATTGGAGGCATTTTTGTGCTGGCAGATAATTCTGGCCAGAGCTCTAGATGGTATTTAAGCTTCTTCTGCGTAAGTGGCTAACATTCTGGCTTCATAGAAAGATAGGTTCCTGGTTTCTAACATATATAGATCCCTTTGCAGTTTTAAAAGTTCTGCTTCTGTTTGGTTCTTAGGGTTATTTATTAGTTCTTTTTCAAGATGCTCTATTTTCCCTTTCAGTATATGCTACTCTTTCAGTTGTATTTTTTTATAGTATGCTGCTTTTTTGATAAACAATCCTCTGATTTGTGCTTTGGTTGCAGCCCATTCTATGTCAGTTGGTACTTGGGAGTTAGTGATATTTGTAAGAGCTATTTTTAGTATTGCTTCTGTTTCTTTTATTACATCCATTTTGGAAAGTAAATTAGGGTTTAATGACCAATTATGACCCCTATTCTCTAAATATATCTTTTTGTCCCAGTTAATGTTCAGTGTGATTTTGGAGTGATCTGAAAAGAACCTGGTATGTATAGTTATTGTTGGGTCCATGTTAATGAATATGTCAGAGATTAAGAAGAAGTCTATCCTTGACCACATTTTGTGGCATTGCGAATAGAATGTGAATTTCCCTGTTTTATCCGCACTGTTCCCATGTTTAAAAGGGTCATATAGTTTGAAATCTTGTTTGAGTTCATTAAGGGCTAATGTGGCTTGTTTATTATGTGATTTGGTCAGATTAGATTTATCCTTTTCTGGGTTTTGATATGTATTCCAGTCACCTCCAATCACTAGGTAGTGATCTTTAAATTGGTTTAAGGTTGGGTATAATGACATAAAGTGTTGTTGGTTATTACAGGGTGCGTAAACATTAAGTACCATTATAGGTTTTGGTATTGTAGGACTATTAAATGTTATATAGCACCATCTTCCCTCCTTGTCAGCTTTGGTTTTAAGTATTTTTTCCTTAAATTGGTTTTTAATTATTATGGCAGCCCCAGCACTGTTTGTTTTCCCCTCTGAAGCTATGATTTGACATCCATTTCTTTCTGCTAATTTCTGCCCATTGCTCTGCAGTCAAGTGCGTTTCTTGTATTAGTATGAGGTTGGCTGTGGTTTTTAATGTAAGGTGTAAGAATAGTTTTCTTCTTGTTTTGGAGCCCTTTAACATTCCATGATTCTATTTTCCACATTTATTTATTAGGTGTATTCCTTAGATATGCCATGTATATTAGTTTTGTTTTGTTAGTTTTGTATGTGTTACTGTGTGATGGTTTAGGAAAGCATCTATTTATCCCTGTCCCTACTCTGTGCCTAACCACTATATCCCTGGACCAGGAATAATCAGTGGGGGAGGATGAAGGTTCATTATATGGTTTACCTTTACATCTAATCTTGGAATGTGTTTTCTTTTTAGATATAGATTTACTCCATAGTATTATTTATTTTATTTTATTTATTTGAAGTTTGTTTACCAGGATAATCCATTGGACCGAATGAGCCCATTTTCAATGGAGTCCTGGGGAGAAAAGCTCCAAAGATACAATATCAAAAACAAAATATCAAAAATACAAATAAGAATAAAGTCAATTATAATAAGTAGAAAATAACATCTAACTTAAAGTAAAATATAATAGGTAGAACATAACATCTACTGTTTGATAAGTATCACAGTAGTACATGTAAGCACAAGATAGTATTAAGAAAAACAGGAAAAGCAACAGAACTGCAATAAGAATAACAAATAAGTTTACAATTTTTAATTTCTATATTCACTAGTAAATGTAAGGAGAGAAAGTATTAGTTAAGAATTTTAGTTAGTAGGTGTGCACAGATAGTATTTACATAAGTGGTTGACTATAGTAGGAGTGTTCCTATGGAAGGGAAGGGATTATAGAATAAGGAGTGTGAAGTAGCTGGAGGAATTTATGCAGGGTGGGTACAGGAGCATTCCCAGTGAGAAGATAGGTGTGAATGGAGGAGAGATTTAAAGATGGGAAGGCTGCTGGTAATACGGATATGTGATGGGAGGGAGTTCCAGAGGTGGGCCAGGGTAAAGGAAAGTAAGAGTTTACCTGCTGGACGGTTAGGTTTATGGAGTTCAAGTAGGTTCTGAGTGTTGGTTCTAAGGGGTCTATTAGGATGGTGCATGGTGAAGGCTGAGGAGAGAGAGAGGCATAGTGAGGGCTTAAAGATGAGCTTATGAGCTTGAGTTAGTTGAGTGTAAGAAAGATAGTTTGGGAGCTCTAGCCAATTCAGTTTGTGGAGGGCAGTACAGTGGTGAGAGGAGGATCTATGGCCAGAGGCGAATTTAGCGATTTTGTTGTAGCAGGAAGAAAGTTTTGTTTTGGTAGAGGATTTAAGGTTGGTTAGTAGTGGGGCACCATATAGTAGAGAGGGATGAGGTATGTGGTAGATAGGAGGAATCTGGTAGAAGGGAGAGGAAGCGTGTGTGCCGGTAGAACATACCAAGTTTCTGATGTGTTTTTTTAATGTTTGTTTGTATATGGGAATCAAATGTGAGCTGATTATCAATGAGAGTTCCTAGCAGTTTGACATTGGAGACAATTTCTAGGGATGTATTATTTTGACTGGTTATGAGGAAAGAGTTTTTGTCAATAGTTATGCTTTTTGATGGGGTGAATAGAATCAGTTTGGTTTTAGATGGATTGAGAGCAAGATGATTATCATGCATCCATTTTTCAGTGGTTGTGAAGGCATCCTGAGTTATTTTTTTGAGGGAGGGAATACAGTTTGCAGCACAGATAATGGTAGAGTCGTCAGCATATTGGACTATTTTAGCATTTGGGATATTGTGGTGGAAGTCATTAATGAAGATATTGAATAATAGTGGACCTAATATGGAGCCTTGAGGTACGCCAGTGACAGTGTTGAGGTAAGAGGAGGTGGATTTCTTCCATTTAACAGATTGCTGCCGATTGGAGAGGTAACTAGAAAACCAACTGATGCAAGAGGGGGAAAGATGTAGGTTAGACAGTTTGTTGAGTAACAGGGAGTGGGAGATGGTGTCGAAGGCTTTAGAAAGGTCTAGGAGGAGAGTAGAGACAATATAGTTGGATCCCCCCTGTGTTACTATAAACAATGTGGACAAAGCTGAACAAACTAGTTCCCTCAACAAACACTGCTACTTAATATCCCTAGCCTCTTCCAACATATTATTTATACAGTGACGGTATTGCATTTAAGGTACAGCATGTATTGTTTTTGTCTTGTGACTAATTCTTTCTAATAGTATTTTTAAAACAGCATATTAATATACATTCCTCAGTAAATTATAGCAATATGTGTACCATAGTAATATTGTTAAACAATCAATCTTGTCATTTTTACATTTTTCTCTCATTTGACTTCTTTTTCCTCCCCTTTACTTATTCAGGTTTCGGCCTTCTTTGGTGCCTATAGTGATGTTTTTCCACATCAATATGTGTGGGTTATAAAATATATACTTGGCACCTATTTAACAGAAGTAGGAAGTATAGAGAGACAAAAAAAAAAAAAAAAACAGCTTAGCCAAACAGTCCTTCTGCTATAGTTGACATATTAAGGCTATATTTACATTATCCCAGGATTGTTAGGTTATTTTACTAATTTCCTGAGATTACTTCTCTCCAGGATCTTTTAACACATTTCTAGTATTTACATAAAACATTTAACAATTTTTTCCCTTTTTTCCCAATATTAATCTATGAGCTAGCATAATTCTGACAGTTTATTTCTTGCCTATTATTTAAGGCTGGAGTTTCATTCACCTGCACAGTACTGGGTGTACTGTTTTAGTGAATGGTTCAGTTCAACAGTACCTTATTTCTTCAAGGTTTTGCTTGCAGGTTGGTTGACATCTATGGTGCAGCTTTCTTCTTTTAGCTGGTGCAGATCAATTTTCATTTTTCAGGCAGTAAAATCCTTTGGAGCTTGCTGAAATCCATTTTGTCTGACTGTTCTTAATGAATCCCTCAAAAGCCTAGGGGGACTGAATTTGCAAGCCAATATCCGAGATGGGAACTTCCTTCCTATATTCGTGCATCGGAAACAGCAGTTCATTTTTGGTTTCTACCCAGGCTGTACTTCCTTTTCCTGTGTTCCTCATGGCTCACATCAATGATTTAAGGGCCTAGACAGCAAGGGGAAGATTTCAGAGTTGGATCCCAGCTAGAGTGCTCGTGAATGGGGTCGTTTTTTCATCCAAGGGTCCTTTATCTTTTTCTGTGGATTTATTTCACTTCTGAAGGTGGAATTTGCTTGAAAACAGCCAGGAATGTCTCTTTTGCCTCTTTGGGGTTAGCAACCATGTATTTAACCTCTTTGATGTAAAAGATTAACTGATTTGGATATTTCATCTGGAATTTGATTTTTTTTTTCTATTAGGAACCTGCAGTATGGAGATAGTAGTTGTCTTGCTTGTCTTATTTGTATTGGGAGGTCTTGAGCAAAGGAGATTTTATTATTATTCCAGGTGAGTCTGCCTTTTTTCCTTGCTGCCAGTATGATTTTATTTACATCTTGGTAGTTTAATATTTTAATATAGACAGGTCTTGGTTTCAGTGATGTTTGCATTTCCCTCAGGGCTCTGTGGGCTCTCTCTATTGTTATTTGCTGCATTTCTTCAGATTCCTCTAGGAGGGAATTTATTATTTGCTTGATTGTTGGTATTAGATTGTTATGAAGTACAGTTTCAGGTATTCCTCTGATGACGATATTGTTCCTTCGAGATCTTGCTTCCAGGTCTGTTAATTTTGCTTGTAAGTTTTGCATTTCTTTGTCATGGGCATCAGTTTTTTGAGAAATAGAGTCTATTTTTATTTAATATTCTATTATTTTGGACTCAGATTTTTCCATTCTGGATATTATTTGGCTGAATGAGTCACCAAAGGTTTGAAATTGTAATGATAAGTCCTTTAATGCTTGCTGAATAGGTAATAAGGCAGATTTTATGTCTTCCAGATTAGCTGGCTGGTCTGTCTTGGATTTATTTGTATTTTTAGAGTTGTCAGATTGTTTAGTTGTCTTTTGTCTTTTTGAAGTTGTGTCTTTCTCTGGTGAGGCTAGTACTGAGAATTTGGTCTTAGTTGTTGTTGTTTCCATATTATTTTCCTCTTTTGACATCTTGCTGTATAGTGTTTTACCAATCTTGCAGTCAGATGCAGGGCCTTAGTAGCACATTGCTTAAGCTGTTATTCAGAAATCTTAGTTAATCCTGCTGTTTCTGAGCTGAATCTGTCACTTTTTCTTCCTCTTTTGTTTGCTGGATGACATTAGCAGTAAATATCTACAGTTATTTCTGTATTATTAATTCTGTGTTGCCTTCTGGGTTTATTTTAATCCAGGGTATATCGAGACCTAGGTGATAGCAGTGCTCACAGAACAGCGGCCATTTTGAACTTTATTCACACTATTTCTAAATTCACTTTCATTCCGTTTCAAAGATATTATGAAACACTATATGAATTTGACATGTTAATATTGCTTTGCCATGACAATCTCATTGAAACCAGCAAAATCTTTTACCAGGAATATATTTTAAATGTGTGACATAAAAAAAATGACAGGACAACCTAATAGGGAAGTAACGGGTTCCATGACCACAGGGGGGAAATCTAGATGTTGTACAAACTTTTAAGTACCTTCAAATCTGTTAAGACTCAGCCCTGTTTTTCTTCCAACATATAAAAAAATCAATAAACAAAGCCAGTACTGTTCTCTCTACATGCTGCAGAATTTCAAATGCATGCAGACATGCACCAACGAAATGGTGGCCATATTTCCCAGTTTGGAATATTGCTTTTTCAGGAATATTGACCACAATGGGAAAATTGCTATAAACAACTCATAATAAGATATGCAGATTTATTACTGGGCTCTACAAAAGCATCTCTTTAGCATTTTGGCTGAATCAGGATATATCAGAGTCAAATTACAGATATCTGTATTAGTCTATAAACTGATTTACATGTAACAACATTGGCTGTTCCAAAGAATGCCTACGTTAGATACAGTTCACAAGACAGATGCCTATTTGTTCATCAAAAATTCAGTTCAGCGAATGGCATTTTTGGTGTACTTACATTGACCATGCAGTTTGTTGAACTGTTCATACTGAGATGTCTGTACAGTGAAGATCGGAAAATTTCCCCTTTCCTCACTGTAGTGTGATTTCAGAGTTGGTATATATAATTAGTGGGGGTGGGGGGCACATTCCCCCACAAGAGTGGAATTTGATGAACAGCATCTGTGATAAAATGCTGTTCGTTGAAGTGAGTGTTTGCTGATTTAATACAGACCCTCACAAGACATACAGAAGACATTAACTTACTTAACCTACCCATTACCATGCTCCTCCAGGGTATTTTCATTTCAAGGGTCATAATTATGGAATTCTTTAACAGTTTAAAGCTAGCACTAACCATTTTGGGGTTCAAAAACGAAATGAGAAGAGTGTTTGTACTAGAGGTCACCTACAAATGTCTGGCTGCTGTCATATAGCTACTGTTACTCTAATGGCTGTCTACATCCAACACAAGTTAGCACCTATTTCATTGTGGTCAGTATGGAGTTGATATATGTTTTACCTTCTATAGTAGAAAAGTACTAGATTCTGAGTTTACTCGGTATGTCATGCATCTCCCGAGCTGGCCAGAAGTCATCCACTGCCACTAGCAATATGACGTTCATGATCACATTCACAACAGTGTCACATCTCAGACAGGATCAACTGTGCATCTCATATGCATAGAGGAACATGTCAATGCTTCCATCTGCTTCTGCATGTCATATCTAACTTGCTAAAGTACATGCCATTTTTATAGGATGTATTCTTCTTAATATTATCTCCGCTTAACATTTACTTTTTCAGCCCTCACCTGTCTTTCACAGTCACTCTATACTGCTATGAAAGCATGGTCAGGTGCGTCAGTAGGATATAACATTTCAGTACCCTACCCTTTCACCTCATGCCATGAGACTAATTATATTTATCACCCACTAATAACCTCAAAAGCCATTCTGACTCTGCCACAAGTCTCCAGATACCACTGAAATAACAGGTTCGCTGTAGTTGTACCCATACTCTGGGACTCCTTGCCTTAGTAAATCACAGAAGTAGCCACCGACACCAAACTTCATCCACAACTCAAGCAATTTCTGTTTAAACATAACAGGCACAAATGTTACATTACAGATATTAACTAATTCAACTTCTACATCATTCAGCTTTCACTCTGACACGTCTCACCCTAACTTGTGAGGTACCTCTTTTATAACATTTTTGTTCACAAGTACAAAGGTTCCTAGGTATTTACTAGACTATTGATTTATGAGGACGTTAAGAAGCCTAGTGTTATAATCTCATGGCAGTTTTTAGTCCATATATTTTGCATGCAAATAAACCACAGGTGGGCAGAACAATGGTATACTGGGACATCTGCATGCTTCCCTTATCCATGAGGAATGGGGTGATTATCTGGGATGAATTTGCAATTTCTCATCCATTCATCCAAATTGTGAATCGTACCTATCCCCCCTACATGTTCTGGGATCAGTTGAGCACATTTTTAATGTATATAGTACATTTATCAAAATTCAGCACAACGTACACTCCTAATTGTATAATACAATGTTATGTTTTATTTAAGTTATTATCTCTGTATATAATTCTACCATTTATCATTCACTTGATTTCTGTTTGTTCTCATAAAATGAAAACCTGCCTGAGACTGCAAATGGTCAAATCTCAGTCAGTGCTCTACCCTGGTATACACACATACAGAGACACACACACACACACACACACACACACACACACACACACACACACACACACACACACACACACACACACACACACACACACACACACATGCAGACACACAGACACACAAACACACACGCATACACATGCAGACACACACACACACACACATGCAGACACACACAGACACACAGATGCACACTCAGACACACAGACACACACACACACATACACAAACACACACACACATATACATACACACACACACACACACATACACACACACACACACACACACACACACACACACACACACACACACACACACACACACACACACACACACACACACACACACACACACACACACACACACACACACACACACACACACACACACACACACACACATACTGAGTGGCAGATTAGATTGGTAGTTGATAAAAAGCCTAGACTGAATGAATGAATAAGCATTAAATGTTTCTTAATGGCGCAGAGATTTTGAAGTTAAAATATTTTTAAAAGTATAAACTTTATTACTGTATTTAATTTTTATGTATAATAAGTACATTTTATATTCAATTTGATAAGTGGTAAAGAATTGAAGATGAAACAGAAAATAATTTATAGAACATTAATATTTATTAGTAGACTACTTTAGATTGGGCATTTGTGGTCATGTGATTGATAACTTTTGTATTTAGAAGGTGTGTGTACTTCATTCATTCATTCTGAAGTTCTAGTTATTGAGGAGAATGAAAGTCCTAATTTATTATGGCTTGCTATTTTGAATAGATAAACACATCCATACATAAATACAGCCCTCTACATCTGTCATTCCTACACAAAATATTGCTTAACTTATTTTCTAAATAAAATAATATTTTAAACAATATTAGATGGTAAAGATCCTGAAGAACAGCCTTTTAGCAGCTCTAGGCCAGACACTTTTACATACTCCATGTTTTTGCATTATGACATTTTACTTCCTTTTCTACTCAAAAATTCAGCTATTTGCAGATGGTGGAAGGAGGGAGTGTACTTGTTATCCATTTTAATTCAAACATCCTAAATGTTGTATCTTATGCAAACATCAGTAAACAGTTTCTCTACCCTTATTTTTGAAAATCCTCTTTCATTCTTTCCGGGTTATAATGTTTGCATGACTTAAATGTTATTGTTTGTCCAGGTTTTTGTTAAAACTCTTACCTAAACATTATTCTGTTTAATGTTCCATTAACTCACTTGCACCAAGAAGCAAATAACCATGCATTTGTATTAAGCTAGGACTTGTTTGTATTTTTTATGCATTTGAAATGAATTATTTGACTCTGTCTCCCTTGCATTTCTGAACTCATTAGTTCATAGTATTAACAAAATGGTAATAACAGCCTGTTTTATGCTACCTAGAAGCTCACTCACGTTCTCCAATGTCACTTTTTCTAGCAAATTAAGATTACTAGCAGTAGTTTAAAAGTGCAAAATTAAGTTTAACGTATTTGAAACAATAACGTTACCTTAATTATATACTTTGTTCTACTTTTTTGTTTTGTGTTCTTTATCTCATTCGATGAATAATTGAAGAATATACTTGCAGTGTATTTTGTTTATTCTTCCTGGCTATATATCACTCCCCATCCAATAGAATCAAGTAAAAAGGTAGATAAGTACTTTTCATTTATCAGAAAAAGAGGCAGTTGACTGAATTTTCTTAAAACTGTAAATAATACTATATTTAGGAATAAGCAACTAGGAAAGTGTAAATAAATATATCACTTTCTAATATGTTTCCTCTATCAGGTTTGCCTTTTTAGGGTCTATATTAGATCACCGAGTGCTTCAAAAAGAGAATGGTGATTAATCGACCCTATGTAAGTGAAAGCTTACAATTTCGAACTGTCAGAACACCAATTTTTTTCCCAGGGAAAAAAATCGCTGTTCCAACAACAACCAAAAACTAAAAAACATACTTTAAACATTACATTAAGTGGGGGGCTTCACCCCCCCACACCCCCCTACTTAAATATACCAACTCTGAGACCGCTCTACAGTGCCGAAAATGGCAACGTAACGAAGTGGCCAAGCGAATTCTTTCCCTGGGAAAGAATTCGCTTAGAAACTGCTTTGATATTTTGCCGTTCAGGCTTTTGAGTTCGACTAAGATGCATTCGAAAGAATGCGTCTTTGGTCTTCTAATAGGGAACCCTTTTTTAGGCTTTCAAAGACCAACATGTTCATTTTATTTTTTTATTTATTTATTTTATTTGACTTTCATTGTTTACCAGGTTGGTCCTTTTTTTCATTTATTTCCTTTTAGAACATGAGTTTACACAAATTTACATAAAACCTTCAGTAATAAAGATATTTTCCATTCGTACGCAGTATGATGTAAAACACATTAACCATACTGAAAACAGGAAAGATTGGTCCTACTAAGCTTTAGAATGCTTTCACTACAGACACAAGGTGTTGTTTATGGTGATGAATGTGCATTAGATCAGGATACTGGTGATGTTATCATACCCTTTTCTTTCTCATAAGAAATGTGGGAACTTTAATATATACCTAAACTGACACTAATTCAGGCCATATGATATCCATTTAATAACTTATCAGAATAACATCAGTGCCCTTACCAACCTGTATGCCACAAGACATGGTTTACATAACCAAGACTTTGTGCTCCAGAAGGAATTTAATGAAATCATAACAGTGGATTGTACAACAAACATGGCAACACAAGCAGAGGGAAAATAAGACTGTAAGAATCCTTACTGTATATGAACAAGAAATGATCAGACATTATAAACATAGTAAACACTGGCATAGTGGCAAAATTGGAGGGAGCTCTGACTAAGACCTAGGCGACCTAGGTTTGATTCCTAAGACTGATGCTTGAGCATCTGACTGGGATTGATAAGAAAGGTAATGGCATTTTACTAACTCACATATGGGGGAGGTGGAGGGGGTCATAAACAGGGATGACAGACCTGGTGGAAATGATGTAAAAGTTAGCATCCCATTCTTACAAATACTGGGGGTATGCAATGACAGGTGTTCTCAATATAATGCTTTGGCGTTACATCATTGCATGTCATGCACTAGGGCAAAAATATGAAGAGGGAATATAAAAAGCCCTATGACCATGAATAGTGCTGCATCAGGACACCTAAACCTCCACTAAGGAAAATGGAGGGTTTCAGATTAACTCCAGGAGCACCAACATCTGAGATCAGGGAGATACATCAGTGGTAGGTGACAGTCTACACCATAGGGGCCCAAAAATAATGCCAACTCCAGATACACAAACAAACAACCCAAGATACATAAAAACCCTTCCTTTTTCCCATTTTTCTCCATGGGGGAAGGGTGTTGTATTAACTGTTGCCATCTTTCTCGATTCAGTGTCATTCTCCTAGCTTCTTCAACAGTCATGCCAGACTGTCACAGGTCTCCTCTCACACAGTCCATTCACCTCTTCTCTGAATCCCTTCATTTCCTTTTGCCTTCTTCTCACAGGTCTCCTCTCACACAGTCCGTTCACCTCTTCTCTGAATCCCTTCATTTCCTTTTGCCTTCTTCCTGTCTCACCTAAATCTTCTTCACCAGATTGTCTTTTGCTGTTCTCCACATGTGCCCAAACCACTGTAACTCATCTAAAACTGGATATTCCAAGAAATGGTAATCTCAGACAGACATCTCTCCTGGTGACAATACAGCTATACTGGAAGATATCCTACATTGGATTTCCATAACAATTACATAAGAAATAACACTACTAAGTGATGTGAGTATCAGTTGGTTGTACAGAAACTCCAACTCCCCTAGTGTGAACTTATTTGGTTGGACACAACTAAGTAATAGCCCCACTCATCACACCAGGACATCACATTCCTTATTCGACTAGATCCTAGCAACAGACCCTTGCAGATACATGACCACAGGGACAATGTCAGACTCTCTCAGTGATCATCTCTCAACCTATACAACCACACATCCAGTTAAACAGCTTGTTTATATAACAGCATGCACCCTTCTGAGTTCAAGCATTGCTACCCTATCATCTGGTAACTGGAACCTCCTAAAAATCCACCCTTAGATGATGCTGTAAATGAATTCATTGCAACTTTCCACAATATCCTAAATAGTCTTGCACCTCCTAGATGGAAGAGACTAAAGCAAATAATGCAATCTGGCTTTCCAAAAAGAGTAGACTACTAATGCTAGATAGACAAAAAGCATAGAAAGAATGGTTAAAATATAAAACATCACAGTATCATAAACACTTCAGAATGCTTTGCAGTCATACTAAAAGCAAATTAACGAAGACAAAAAGCTACACTATAATAACTTTAAAAATAATAGTAAACATAACCCTAACAAATTCTGGACAACCATTAAAGAAATATTACACCGTGATTATAAATTCAAAGCCAATAACTCATCATTTGAAACCGCAGTGCAATTCAACTCTTATTTCAAACAATGTACAGAATCTCTAACCAAGGATTCACCAACATCTAATTCTAACACTGCCCAGTAGCCACTTCTCACCATTTTACCTTCATACCTGTGCCCACATCTTATGTAAAACTACTCTTAAACAAAGTCAAATCATGCTCCACTTCAGCTGATGACCTTCCATGTAAAGGTGGTGAGTCTTCCGTAACTTCAGTGTCAGTAATGTTAATCCTTTTTTTTTTTGGTAATTGAAATAAGAAATTTGTATACTGGTTTTAGACTGTTGCCATGATACCAATACAGTATGACAAGATATGAAGAATAAGGGTAAAGATAAAAATATTGGGTGCGGTTGCTGGCATATTATAATGTTCACCATGCATGAGGAATGTACTGCTTGTAAACATTCTATCAGATTCAAATAAATCACCCCACCTCCACCCTCACCCCACAAAAAAAAAAAAAAAAAATCAAACCAGGTTTTGTTTTTTAATATTTTGAGTATTGTGACATGCGCCCATTGCAAAGCAGTTCATTTTGCTAGTGCAGTAATTATGGTTTCTAAAATATTCTATAAGGCACTGAACTCAAGGAAGATAACATATTGCTGTGGCTGTAATTCTGATCTGTGTCATTCAGTGTTACTTTAACTGGGTGTAGTAACTGCTAGATAATATCTAGGGCACTGGGGTTATTTACTGCATACTCATAATGTCATTCCCATATACATGCTTAAAATGTGCTTTTAAGGAATTTTATTTTTTATTTTATTTTATTTTTGTTTATCCTTTGGTGACTGAGTTAGTCCCACTAGGCTAGTGGCTTCTTTTTAGGGTAGGCACAAAAAGAGGTTACTAGCATCATAGCCATGTTAGTGGAGAATTATACCAGTAGGAATAAAGAGCCAATTCTTGATACTTTTAGGATTCAAGGAATACTCTGATAGGATTCAGGGAGTACTTCAGATAATGTCTCTGTAGCTCAGCAGATCGCACACTTGCCTTTGGTGATGCAAGATCAGAAGGCTATGAGTTCTATTCTCACAGCAACTCATTGGATTATTTTTCCAATGCTGACACTGCAGTGCAGCATAAAGGGGGATGGGGGGGGGGTTGCCGTGCTAATGAGCTTGCTGTCCTTCAGATGAAATATTAAACCAAACACCCATCTGCCTGAGCTTGTGGTAGCTCAGATGGGTGTAAAATATGCCATGCTACCTATTACAAAGACTGGGAGAAGTTTATAAATACCCTGAATTTCTCCTAGGCAGAATGATTGCCACCTTGGATCTCTAGTGGGGCTAACCAGCTGAAGAGTGAGCATCAGAATGGTCGGGTGGTCTAAGGCTACATACTCAAGGATTAAACTCCTTCCAAAGGATAAATAAATAAAATAAAATGCTAGAAATATCTCCCATATCATAAAGCTGACAGAGCTGTCCAAGCAAATACTCTTCTAAAGGATCATTGCACGCGTGTTGATAATGCCTTATTATGTTTCTGCAGTAGTTTTAAAAGCCTTCTATCTGACTCATCCTGTTTCTGAAGGCATCTCCTCTTGCTCCAAAGAAGTCTTTTCCCCTTATTAACTATAATACCCCTTATAACAGTTATCTGTCTAAACATCCTATCCACCTTGAGAGGCCACAGGGGTTCCTAATTTAAAGGACAAATAGCCTCAAAAAAATAGTTATCAGGACAGACTGGCACCTGTCTCTCTACAATCAGCTTGTTACAGACTCATCCATGCAATCTGTGTCTAGGTCTTTCAAGACTGTTTCACCTTCTACTCCTTCAAATGGCAAATGGTTTCTTAAATATCCAGTTAAAAAAATAACCTTAGCAGATGAATAAGACACATTAGTGTGCTGTAAGTGTATCACAATGTGTCCCCTAACTCTGGAACAAACTTCCAGTACATGTCAAACAGAGAAGCACACTTACCACTTTCAAGGTAAACCTAAGATAATTCACAGGGCAGCTTCAGATTCTCCCTTGATCTATTTTGTACTGCTCAACTTGAGACTGGAGGTAACTTCTGAATATGTTTTATTGGTTAGGCTTGTACCGGTCTGCAGATGGATTGTCTAGTACTAATGAACTCATGAATATATATGGTTGAGACATGTAACCTGCATTCTGTGCTTTTCAAACATGTTTAGCTTAATGAATGTAGACTTCATCAGTAAAGAGCAACACATGTAGAATTTGATCTATTCTTCCAAGTACGAAAGCCCTCACCTCAGTAGTGAGGTATAAGACATAAAGTTGTTGCAAAGGATTCATCTAGCGTATTAAGTTTCTCAGCAGCAGCAGCAGATGATTCTGAAGGTGCCACATGTTTTTGCAATGAGCACACATCTCACCACAGTACTATGCCACCAAAATAGTTTGCAATGATGCAAACATTATTGCACTGGATATGTGGTATCCAGGACAGAGTGCTTTATCGCAACATAACAACCATTTGCCTATAACATATAGCAATGTTGATATAATCCTTAGGGTGGCATACACTTTACTGATGCCATCACTGATGTTATAATGCCTTGCATAAATTTGATCCCCACTTGTGTTGTATGTCATAGAATCAAGTAATTTATTGTAAGCTGCATCTTAAAATCCAGTAGCAATGACTATCATTGCGAGATAATGTTCAAGATATCTGTATCTGCATAAGTCATCGGCTTAGTATTTGACTGGCAGCTGGTGCTGCGGTTAAAGCTGTGAACTGTAGTTTCTATGGTACAAGGTTTGATTCCCTTAGTCCTCTTCTGTCTACTGTGTGACCTTCAGCAAGTAACTTAATGATATATTGCTCATGGGTCATCCCTGAAAAAGAACTGTGGATTCAGTGGGCTTACCTGGTTGACAAATAGGATAATTAGTACTTTAATATGTTTCCCTTTTCACATATCATCTTTGGTACTGGAACATTGTTTTACTTTAGTTTGGTGTGACATATCATGATGTGTTTTATGAATGACTCACTCACTGTCACTACAAATACATTTCCTATCCGTGTAGTATCTATGGTGTGGCATTTAGTGAACTATTACCAAGTTATTTTGTGAGAGGACTGGACTTTTTTTTTTTTGCATATAGTTTTTATGAAATGGGTGATTTTCCTAAATTTGTACCCCGAGGATGAATCTGAAAATAGACTTTAGTGGGTCAGAGTGCTCAACTCTGGTCAACAAACTTTAAATAAATAAAAATTAAAATAGGCAAACTTTACCCCAGAGCTGAAGTAGAAAACCAACTACAAGGCAAACCACTGGAAAAAAATATACCCTGTGAAACAATATTCAATAAAGTACTTAACACAATAATAACTTCCAACTGGAACGTGAAAAAACAATTTAAACTAAGATATAGAGAAAATACAGATAAATGGATTATATAGTAGTCAGTTTGAGTAATACATGAAATATTTTTAATACAAGACTAGAAAAATACTTTTGTGACATTCAGCTTCATCATTCTTCACAACAAATGTTCCCTAATACTACAGAAACAAAATATTTCACTGATTGCACAGCAGATTCCTTTCCAAATAGGGAGCTTGTCAATAGGTCAATGTCAGTTTTAGTGACTGCCTCTTCAGTGAAAATATTTCATTGAAAGCACTTGCACTTCTCTACACTGTTGTGCAACCTTAGAGTAGATATATGTTCAGGGGTGGGGGATGTCCCCCCACAAGGTGGAATGTAGGGTGGCTTTTCCCACACAACAAATGATTTACTCTGAACTTCACCGATAGTGCTTCCCCTGAAAGATTTTTGGAGTTTTCGCAATCAGGAAAAAGGTGTAGCTCTATCGACTTAATTCCAATAAATATACATTCACACTTAATTATGATGCTTCATTTGTTTATTATATTTTATTATTTATTATTTATTATTATAGTTTCAATTGAGTGCAGTCTGCTCCTCAGGCATCACAAAACTTTTCAACATTTCCTTAATTTTTTCCATTCATGTGAACATTTTGAAAATTCAATGGAATTCAACATCATAGTTTATTCATCAGTAATTTCAAAGCTGGTGTGGTATCTTCCCCATCTTAGACATATACAGTAGAACATTTATTCAGCCAGAGTATTATTCATGTGACCAGGCTATTGCTGAGTTAGTTTTAATTAAGCTTAGAGAAAAACAAAAGTGCCGGTTTAGCACTGCACAATATGTATGGGGAACCTAGAAGTATATGTCCTGCCTGGCTAATTACTACATGCCAATGCTTCCCAGCCAAGCTTCAATGTTCTGCAAGCCCTCCATATGGCTTAGATCCAAGATAGAAATGTAGAAGTTAAACTCCAAAAATAGTAGAACTTTTAAAAATAATATATCAACAGGAGGTTAGTTAACTATACAAGCCATAAAAGAATACATAAGGGAAGCTTTTCAGAATCTACCTTAAAAGAATACCCCAAATGATTAGACTACAAAAATGAAATATCTTATACTGGCAATAATAACATACCTATATTATCTAATGTATACAAAATGATAAAAGAACAATATTCATATTCAGTAAATAATTATTCGATACAGACACTTATAAATAGAAAATGTAATTTATTTTAAAATAAAAAAATAATGATAAGATCCACTGTGTACTACATTCTCATTATTTTAAAGAATGTATACAAGGAAATTCTTAAACAACATTTTATTCTCCACATACAATAGATAGGATCTCCCCCAAAAATTACAACAGTTGTAGATGTTGGAGATGTAAAAAAAATGTAGATGCAGATTTTGAAAATATTTTTGTTGAATGTAAAAACTTTCCTGGGATTCACTATCCTTCCGTGCAGGACTAGTTTAGTCCTGCATGGAAGCGACCGTTTAGGAGCAGGACGGCAGCTCGCCATGCATATTAATGCATGCGCGCTGCCCGAGCTCCTTACTTACATGGAGCATGTACAAGTGCAGGGGGCGTGTCTGAGGGCAGAGCTCTCAGAATATACACACCCCTGCAATAAAGAACAGCAGAGTATTAATAAAAGAATGAGCAAGACTGCTCATAGGTGTTTGCATACCCCCAGCAACATCCCCCCGACATTTACAAGAGCAATAGTTGTTGTTGTTTGTCTTTTCGGCTTTTTCCCGGTTAGGGGTCGCCACAGCAGAACTCTGGTCCACTAATGATTAGCAGTCAATTTTTATGGTGCCGAGTTGCCAGCCCAATGCCCAACCTTCAGCAAAGGCACACCCATTCACGCATGTCTTTCGGAGGCCACTTGACCGTGCGGAGGACATGCAGACTCCACACAGAAGGCACTCCAGCCGAGAATGGAACAAGTTAAAACAGCAAATATAAAGATTTTTTTTTTTGTTATGAAACAGATTAAATTTAATCGTAGGTGCATGGGTTTGCCCGTTGCTTAGATATGGTTAATGCAGCTTAAATGGCATAAGAGGATAAAAAGCAAGATATATGCAAATGAAGTAGGACAGCAATAGTGTAGTGGGCAGAGCATCCACAGTCATTCCTGGTCGCCAAGGCCTTCAACACCATCCCCCATTCTGGAATTATAGATAAACTTACTAAGCTAAGCATTAATCCCTACATCACTCAATGGGTTGCCAACTGGCTTACTGATAGAACCCACACTGTAAAAGTAGCTGACTCCAAATCCAGCTCCAGACTAGTGACAAGTGGAGTACCTCAGGGTTCAATCCTGGGGCCGCTCTTGTTTGGCATCTACTTCCCTGAAGTACAGGCCAACACTAAGGGATTCTGGCTAACGAAGTTAGCAGATGACTGCAAACTGGGAGCTATTATTGAATCCCCAAATAATGTGGATATTCTACAAAAGGGCCTTACAGAAACAGATGCTTGGTGCCGGAGCCATGGGCTCTAGTTCAATGCCAAGAAATGTATAGTTATCCCCACTGGGAAAAAACATGCACCTGTGAATTACTACATAGGTGGCTGTACACTAAACTCCAAAAGTGTGATAAGAGACTTAGGGACACAGGTGGACAGTGGTTTCACCTTCGATAAACACATCACCTCAACAGTCAGGAAATCCTTCTATATGGCACACCTCATCACTAAAGGCTTTTTATCCAGAAAAAAGGAGGTCATTGTCCCACTGTACTCATCCTTCATTAGAGCCATTATAGAATACAAATTTACATTTGGTATGTACCTCTCAAGACATATGCAACAACTGGAAAGGCCACAGAAATACCTCACTAAAAGAATCACAGGCCTAAAGCAGATGCCCTATGCTGACCATCTAAAAAACTCCACCTGTACTCTGTCGCATATCATCTACTCAGAGGCGATCTCTGCTTAACATATAAGGCCATGTCAAACCCAGAGCTGTTGGACATGCTACACTTAAAGAAATCCCAATCCCTCAGAGACACATGCTCCAGGGATCTAAACCTTATCATCACAATGAACAAAACATGCTGGAGGGATAGGTTCCTGTCCCAGAGACTCCCCAGACTCTGGAATAGACTGCCCATACATGTCAAGCAGAGTGTCTCTTTGGCCCTCTTCAAAAGGAACATTGATGATTGGATGGGAGATAGGAAATTCACCCTGGGGATCACATCAGTCACCCTGCTAGACAGGGGTCCAGGGAAGTAAATACTGTGGGAAGAAATAGCCAGGAATTTGTTATGGCTACACTTGTATAGGCCCTAGGGCCGATAGCCTAGTACCAACCTATGAACCTATGAGTCACACTCCAGTACATTCCATTTTCCATGCCACATCACTTTATGACCAATATTTTTAGTTGCATAACCGACTAAATAACATATATTTGTGAACTGGAGTACTACATTAAATGCAGATGTGAGGTGTCATTGTCATAATGTTGCAAAGTCCACAGATAATCACAACTGCCCCATACAGTATATGTACACAGGAATCAGGGATATAAATGGAAGGTAAAATGTGTAATGAATAATAACTGCATAAAGTTTCCTAATCCACCACCTTGCCAAGAACCCGTACAGATTACCGTCTAAATTAGTGCGGTGGTAAGCAGGAATAAGCACTAGTAAGCAAGTGTAAGCACTATTAAGCAGTAGTAAGTGGGAGTAAGCATATTTAAGCAGTAGTAAGTGGGTTTAAGCCCATTTTTGTGGGGGTAAGCAATGCGCACACAGGTTAAGCAATATTGAAGCTAACTCTCTGTAAGCACATTTAACCAGAGGTTAGCAGTGGTTACCTTTGTGCAAACCCACACAAACCTGCTTACAATTGCTTAAAAGTGCCTTAATCATTTTGGATGCAACAGCCACTGTTCTGGCCAGAAACAAACTAAACAGCCCTTGCAGGTCTTGAACCCAGGACCCTGTACACCACAGTCAACCCCTAAGCCATCACAGCAGTACATTGAACTGAGGTAACACCAAACAGATCCTCACTATAGGGAATTCAAACTGAACATGTGAAAGGAATCTATATACAGCTTTATGTTATATAACCTACTACATAACATAAGTATGTGAAATGGAGTACAGCATTAAGCCCAAATGTGAGGTGTCATTGTAATAAATTTTGAGATCCCCTAATAAACACAAGGACCTCATACAGTGTACGTACACATGAATCATGGATACCCAACACATATATAACATGTAATAAATAATAAATCAATGCCAAAAAGCAAATATAATGCAACTTAAATATTAAGCAATGCTAAGCATTGCCCAGCCCAGCTTAGTAGGTGTATGAAGAGTTTGTTGTCTTATGTTTTTCCTAAGCAATTTGTAGGCCAGTTAACTCAGTCTGCCCATTGGTATACCCCTTTAAGCAATGTCAGCATTAAGTAAGTAGGTTTGCCGATAGCTTAGCCTTTTCAAAACCGTCCAATCACGGCAAAGTGTGAGAAAGTGGCCCTATTTAAACCCAACAGGCAGGAATACATCTCATAACTGGTTGTAGCTTCCCCTTGTAGGCAATATGTCTGGAATGGGAGAGGGTGTGCACTTTTGGGCCCAGTGCTAGGGCATCCAGGAGTCCAGAGTCATGGCAGGACTCCTTGTGAAAGACCATGAGCAGAAACTGCTGCAAGGCTAGTACCAGGGTTCCCAATATAAAGTGGAAGCCTGGGACCATCTCGCCCATGACCTCACCAGTGCCACTGGCATGCCCTGAACTGGTAAGCAGGTCAGGCATCACTATGCTGACCTGAAGCAGTGAAAGGGGGATCTCTTGGATCATTGTATTCAAGAGGTTAGGAGGACAGGGGAGGTCCCAGCCATGTGTAAGTATCAGTCTACTACCTGTTTAATAATTGCCAGCTCATGTATATCATGGATAGGTATGGCTAAATATTCCTTTTATGTCCTTCACAGTGGCAAATAAGTGGGCTACAAACCAGGAGGCCCATGGATGTCATTTGGAGCGGTTGCGACATGAGGCAGTTTAGTAATACTCTTAAATGTACTGTCAAAGGAAATAAATCTAAATGTAGTAGTAAGACAATTGCCTGTATAAAACCTGTATTGTTTAAGGCATGCACTGCATACACCAGACAATATGGCAGGAAGAGTCTCATATAGGCTGTACGTAAATAAAAGCATAATAGCCTGACAATAAAGGTCTAACTGCTGGACTGCATGTGTTTACTCTGGTATCATATGGTAATGTAGATTTGCAATCACTTAATAGTACTGTTGCATTAAGCACTGTTACTCACACTGTGCAACATAAATAAAATGTACACCACCACAAATTAAAATTTTAGAACCTTCAAACCACAACAGCTCACAGCACCAAATCAGGTGAGACAAAGGATTTGCAAATAAATGCCAAACTTTATTGGTAACGGTTTTTGGCTATTGATCATATAGCAAAGGACCCTCAGGGTAAAATAGGAGACTTACACTTGGATGCAAGTGAATTGAGATGGCAGTTAAGGTTGGATGCCACTCAATTCCCTGGATTAAATGAGGCAGTTAATATTGCATGTATTTTAAAGTTAAAACATATTATGGGCTAGATGGTTTGCAGTGTCCTAGAAGGCACAATTAAATTAAATATGAGATGTGTTTTAATGTTTTAAATGTTTTATAATGTTAAATACAATATGAGTGAGTTTTATTCATTTACTTATTTTTTGATAAATTATGTAGTTTGTTTTTAAGGTGTAATTAAGGGATTCATGTGACATCATTAAGTAAAGGTATTTAAGGGCTTGGTTTGTAATGAAGTTTATTCTGATGAAGTCTCTTGAAGGAGAAGAAAGCGCTTAATGGTTACCAATAAAGTCTGGCATTTATTTGCAAATCCTTTGTCTTACCTGATTTGGTGCTGTGAGCTGCTGTGGTTTGATAAATAAAATGTTTAGGAATGTCTGCATATGACTGGTGTAATTCCAATAGGTCACACAGTACAACTGAGAGAGACATAGACAGAAAACAGCAAAAAGACAGACAGCAAAATCTAAATAGCAAACTCAACTGAGATGTGAACACACACAGCCATGGTTCGAATCCTGGGAGTGGTAGTAGGCTGCATACAGAATCATACCCCACAACTGTGCAGAATGTCCAGTAAATCAGCCCATATCTGCTGCTTGTCAGCCTGTCCCCCTGGGAAATCAGTGGGATGATCCCAGACATTTAGGCAACAAACAAAAAATACAACTGATTGTCACACGTCTATAAGAACAAACCTGTCACTCTAGCAACTTCCCAAAATGTTATGAGAGTAATAAGCCAAGTATGTCCCATCTACACCCCCATCTGGAGCATTTCTCCCCGGGCCTCTGCTGAAAACACGCTCTGTGGAACCTAGTCGGACATTCCCGGTCAACAAATGTTAAATAAAAATAAAAATAAAATGTTATCAAGCTGTGACCAGAGTGTGTGCAGTAACAGAGTGAGATGTATGTGCATAATACTAATGTGGAATCTGGTAATGTGTGTGGCAACATTCAGGTAGTGCTAACAAACATCCCACAGGTCTGTCAGATATGAACACTGTGCCTAGAAATAAAAGACTGATATCCTGTACTGGTACTGTTTACTCTGGTATTGTATGACATTGTGAGTGTTGCAGTTGCTCTGAATAATAAGGTATCACTCATCACTGTCACCCACACAGTGCTACATAATATAACCATCTAAGAAATCCTGTATAATAGTGTTGTAAGTCACTAAAGGTTGAAGAGGGCAATAGTCAAAATATGTCCCAGTTCACATGCATGTGGTCAAGATATGCCCGGAGTCTGTGCAAAAAGATATGGACAGGTATGTGCATAACATCAACCTGGAATCTGGGAATATGTATAGAAACAGGTAGTTAGTGTTAATAAACAATTCCTCCACAGGTATACCAAGTAAGAGGTGTATACTGCAGGTAAGTTCATGTATATAGTTGTCGACAGCCATACCACTGTCCAAAGTAAAGCAATAGGGTGGTGTACTAATACCTGAAAGGTACAGAAAGGTACAGATAACAGCACTGACTAGGAAAGTAATGTGAACTACAGGAATATACTAGTTGTTAATTGACATATTTCTCTACCCCCACCACCATATCTGCAGCAATAAACTAAATACCCAACTCAATTGGTACGTGATGACTTAACTCTAATGTTGGGACATATGTCCTATTATTCGATAATTATTTAAATCTGTTTATATACATGTGCTATATTGAAATACTCCCACATTGGTGGCATGGTGCCATCAATGTACCTACATGCTATTGTAATTACCACTGTGGTCCCATATATGCATGTGTTCTGTATGCTATGCAACCGTTCCATATCTGGTGTCTGGGTTAATGGGAATATCTATGTATGCCATTATACCTAATCCTGAAATGTGTTGACTATTACTAACCTACATATGTTGATAAAACATAAACACCATAGCACGTATGGGAATGTGGGTCCCAGCGGACCCACCTGTCCCACCTCAGCTGGCTGTGGCAATGGGTACCAGCACATCTGGGGCTGAACCCGGGACCTCCTCGTCTGTTGGTCCTGCACCACCTTTGGGTGGAAACACCTCAGGTTATGGGGCTCGCCCCCCCCGGGAGTGGGTGCAGACATGAACCTGTTACCCATCGCCAGTGCTGGGTCGTGGTGCATAGCAAGCTCAACCAGGAGTTTAGAGATCTGCTATGCCAGTTCGAAGGCCATGTGTCATGAGTAGAGGGTCGGCCAGGCTCTCCAACTCAGCCCCCAGCACAGCCACTTTTGGGGCTGTGAAGGTGCATTGGTGACTGCCCATGGGTGGGGACCTCAGTTTCACTGTTTCCACAAGGGGGCTCATGGGCTTCCGATTTCCTAACACCCCTCCCCATCAAGGTGTTTACTCCCAACATGTGTCATATACCGCCCCTGTATGCATCTTGTTTGTCATGTCTGTTAACCTACTCAACCTGCCTCCCCAAATATACCTACTATCCCTCCCCAACATCCCACTCTCACCTGAAGGCAATCTGTTCCCCCCAAAAAAAATCTCGCCCCATGCATAGCTGTCCATTTCACACACGTGTCCACTGGACATATATAATCTGGTTTAATTGGCTTCACAACATATTATTGTTGTCTTCACCCCTCTCTCAGGGGAATAGTGTCCAAATCTATCCCCAAATTCAGTGTATATGCACAGCTGTTCATAGGTTCATAGTTAGGTACTAGGCTATCAGCCCAAGGGCCTATGTAAGCCTAGCCAACAAGGTTCCCTGGCTTACGCCACCAAAGAAAGTTATTTTTCTGTGCCACTGTCGAGCAGAGACACAGAAGTGATCCCCGGGGTGTATTTCCTATTTCCCATCCACTCATCAAGATTTTTCTTGAAGAGTGCTAATGAAGAACTTTGCTTGACATAGATGGGTAGCCTGTTCCAGAGTATGGAAAGTCTCTGGGACAGGAATCTATCCATCCAGCATGTCCTGTTTATTGTGGTGACAAGGTTTAGGTCCCTAGAGCATGTAGCTCGGAGGGATTGGGATTTCTTTAGGTGTAGCATGTCCAACAGCTCTGGGTTTGACATAGCTTTATATGTTAGGCAGAGATCACCTCAGAGTAGGTGATATGCTACGGAGTAAAGCTGGAGTTTTTTTGAGGTGGTCAGTGTAGGGCATTTGTTTGAGGCAAGTAATCCTCTTTGTGAGGTACTTCTGTGGCCTTTCCAGCTGCTGCAGATGGCTTGTGAGGTACATTCCAAAAGGGGCATTGTACTCTATAATGGGTCTAATGAGTGTCGAGTAGAAAGGAACAATGACCACTTTTTTTCCTGGATGAGAACCCTTTTATGATGAGGTGTGCCATGTAGAAGGACTTCCTGACTACTGTGGCAATGTGACTATCAAAGGAGAGACTACTGTCCACATGGGTCCTAAAGTCTCTTATCACACATTCGGTGTTAAGTAGATTGCTGCCTATGTGGTAGTTCATGGGTACAGAGTTTTTACCAAAGGGGATGACACTGCACTTTTTGGCATTGAGCTTGAGGCCATGGCTCTATCACCAGGCATCTGTCTCAGCGAGGCCATTCTGTAGGATGTCCACATCATTTGGGGACTTGACTATGGCTCCTAGTTTGCAGTCATCTGTGAACTTCATTAGCCAGAGGCCTTCTGTGTTAGCCTGTACTTCAGAGAAGTAGATACCAAACAGGAGAGGTCCCAGGATGGAACCATGTGGTACTCCACTTGTCACTGCTTTGAGGTCAGATTTGGAGTCTGCGACTTTTACAGTGTGGGTTCTGTCAGTGAGCCAGTTGGCAACCCATTTTGTGACATAGGAATTTATACCTAGTTTAGTGAGTTTAGCGATAATTCAAGAATGGGAGATGGTGTCGAAAGCCTTGGCGAGGTCAAGGTAGGCTGTGTGAACCACCTTACCCTCACCTACGGCTTTGGTGACTGCCTCAAAGAAGTCGATCAGGTTCAGAAGGCATGATCTGCCTTTCACAAACCGGAACTGGGTGGGATCCAGAGTTTGGAGGTTACCAATGTCTTTGTTTATGAGTTCCATGATGATACGTCCCATGGCTTTGCAGACCAAGCTCGTCAAGCTAATAGGTCAATAGTTCCCGGGATCAGTGCTGGCTCCCCCTTTGTGGAGTGGGATAACTGTTGCTGTGCACCATTCAGTGGGCACAAAGCCTGATGCAATGCTGTTATTTAACATGGTGCTTAAGTGGGGAGCCAGTGCGTTCTAAAGTTCATGTAAAACGCAGCCTGTGATGTTGTCCATTCCCATGGATGCTGTGTTTTTGGCTTTAGAGAGTGCAGCTTTTACCTGCATAGCTGTGATTACAGGGACTCTGTATTCTTCCTGTATAGATATGGGCCCTTTAGGGGTGAGGGGGGGGTAAAGTTAGCACTGAACCTATCAGACAGGATGTTGGCAATATCAGTTGGTTCTGTAATTTTCGTGCCTTTGTGCTGTAACTCAGAGCAGATCTGGGTGTTGCTGTCGAGATTCTTGACATAGCTATAGAATGCTTTGTGGTTGTCCTTAGAATTATTTTGAGGTTAAATGTTTCATTAGAAAATTGTTACTTAGAGTTTATTTTTTCAAAAAGGAAAAATCTAATATGTGTATTTCAACCATTAATGAAGAATCTAGTGATTCAGAAATAGATGAAGATTTGTGTAATTTGTCTATTTATAACTATGAGCTTGAACCCAATATAATTGATGTTAATAATGATTTATCTAATGTTGAGAATGTTGAAAATGTTAATTTTCTGACTGGCTATGGTAGGTTAATATTACCTGAACTTAAAAGGGCTAGTACATTTATGCCTTATATCTCTGTACCTGCCATTTCCACATTTCAAAAAATTCTTTTGAGAGAAGTTGAAGTATTGTTTAATGAATTTTGTAGAAAGAAAAAATGTTTCAACTTAAACAAAAATGAATGGCAAGCTTTAAAAGTTTTGAAATCACTCAAAAATGAGTATATTTTCAAACCTGCCGATAAAGGTGGGAATTGGGTTATAATGGACAGAATAAAGTATCTTAATATGGTGAATAGACTGCTGTTGAACTCTGAAGAGTATAGGAAATTGGACAGTGACCCTATTTTGTCTTTTAATGGTGAGCTGTTATTCTTACTGGAAAAAGGTGAGCGTTTGGTTTTTTTTACGCACACCGATGTTAAAAAGTTATATATCCAAAAACCAGTAACACCGATTATGTATGCACTACCTAAAATTCATAAAAATTTGGAAGAACCCCCAGGTAGACCCATTATTTCTGGAATAGGTTCTTTTTTGGAAAGTGTTAATTTATTTTTGGATTCTCAATTAAAGATCTATTTACGTAAGGTAACAGCTCACATTAGGAATACACAGGACCTAATTAATAACATCTTGAATCTTAAATGGAATTTTGATTATTATTGGGTCACTGTCGATGTTAAGTCTTTATACACCAATATTAATACCAAATGGGGTTTGGAATCCATACAAAATATGATGGGTGAGGGACCTAGAACTAATTTTCTTATTACTTTATTGGAGTTTTGTTTAACTCACAGTTATTTTCGCTTTAACAACACATATTACTTGCAAGTAAAAGGCACTGCAATGGGTGCAGCATATGCGCCATCATATGCCATCATCTATATGGATTACTTTGAGAAAAAATATATTTATTCTACAAATTTTTTCAAAAATAAAGTAATTTTGTACAAACGTTTTATAGATGATTTGATTTTTATTTGTAAGGGGGACATATGTGAATTTATAGATTTTTTTGAAGTACTTAATAAAAATGAACATAATTTGCAATTTTTGTATGAGATTAACAGAAATAAGATCAATTTTTTAGATTTAGTTTTGTTTGAGAAGGAAAATAAAATTGAATTTAAACCATTTAGGAAGGAAACTTCAGTAAATTTGTTCTTACATGCTACCAGTATGCACCCTCAGCACCTAATAAAGGCCCTACCATATGGGGAATTCAAAAGAATTTGGGGTCATACCAGTGTTAAGGAAGATATAGATGAAGAATTACATATAGTACTTATGAGACTATTGGAAAGAGGATATGAACATAATCAACTATTAAAATGTAGGGATAGTGTGATCAATAATACAAGACTAGTTGACAGAAGGGAGAACATCATAACCTATCCCAATAAAAGGGGAAGTAGTGTAAAGAATGATGTTGAGAAAGTGTTTTTTATAACTAAATTTTCTCCTTTCTCTGATATATTAGTCTCATTAGTTAGAAAATTTTGGTACTTAATTTGTGAAGATGATAACATTGGTGAGTTATTCCCTAATTATGTGAATTTTTCATTTAGAAGGGGAAAGAATTTGAGAGAAATTTTGAATAACAATCTTGCACAGCATGTTGTATCTACCCCAGTGAGGGTGGGTACTTTTGCGTGTGGTTCATGTAGTATATGTAGTAGAGCTAGTAATATTGACATTGTTAACAATATACCTCATATCTCAAAACATTTTTTTAATTGCAAGTCTACTAGTGTAGTATATATAGTGGGTTGTTCATGTAAGGACATTTGGTATATAGGACAAACTAAAAGAATGATAAAAACTAGAATCTTAGAACATCTAAAGGACATAAGAAACCTAAACGTATTAAGTCTTGTTGCTAAGTATTTCATGGATATTCATGATGGTTGCAGTGATAGTCTGAGATTTTGCATATTGGGAAAACCTTTTATCTGTAAGGGAGATGATGTAGTAGGTAAACTTTTGGAATTGGAAACAAGGATGATACTGAAATATAAAACTTTAAAACCATTTGGTCTCAATCAGGAGCTGGGCCTTTAACAATAATTTATAAGAGCATATTTTTGTATAAATAACTTATAAGAGCATTTTTCTTGCACATATATTTATTCTTTCTTTAGTAGTTAGGGAATGATAGATACACACACTATCTGAAAGTAATTTATATTTATTAATATGGATATGATTTGA
>NC_056729.1:1649394390-1649466890 GCF_019279795.1 Protopterus annectens
CAACACACACACAAGCCATTGATATATCTGATACAAGACCTGTGTGGTGGGCAGGCAAAACATAACACGCACGCCTCTGGCCATCAAGTGGATAGGCACACAGTTGAGAGCTATGCAGACAGACTGCAGTCTGTGTTAAACTAGTATGTACACACAAACCCTGTAACACTGGTGCTTTACAATGCATACAACAGCAATACTCACACTCTATGTTTGTAGTTCTGGAACCTCATACAAATATGTAGCTTACCTGAATGCGCAAGTCCTCTTGTAAGAGGTATTGCTATCTGCTGTCTGTAACACTGCTGCCCTCACACAGGAATGATGTCCACCATACAGGAAAGGTAAAGGGACCATGCCCACATGATGTAGGGATTTATAGTAGTGAGTTGCCATGACAGCAGTAATTGGAAGTACTACACAGTATGCTGCATGCAGGTAGCAAGTGGAGAAAACTGACTGGTGCAGAGGCCATCACCTGGTCATATGCATCACCTACAAAAGCCCTGCTGCAATCTATTCCAAGTAGCTCAATCCATTTACTGGAGAGAGAGAGAGAGAGAGAGAGAGAGAGAGAGAGAGAGATGCAAAGAAAGAAAGAGAAAGAGAAAACAAACAGAAAACATACAACAGATCCTGAACCACAACAACACCAAAAAAGACAACCAAGGAAGCAGGCTAAGGAGTGAAAAAAAATTACCTCCTACAAGGATATTAGCCATAACCGACCTCATCCCCACAATAGGTATGTGAAGAATATATGCATGTAATTGACTGTAGTACTTGGTCCATAATACTGGGGTAGATGATGTGGAATGATATACATGTGCCATCAGGTGTTGCTGTTGTAATGATCTTCAGCGGAACAACTGCTATGGACATTAGAGTCTGTCCACATGAGTAGTGGGCCATACCTGTCAACTGTGTAGGGCAGCACTGACTGATACAATGTATGCCAATATAGTGTGTGGTGTGTAATGGAAGGGATGCATATTACTGTGGCCAATAGCTGGTGGTGGAAGTAATGCTATAATGATGGACACATGGGTTCCAGAGCCCACCACTTGCAGGACACTCAGGTTAACATGTACTGCCATAGGTGTGTAATAGGGTTACCTGCAATCTGGCCTATATATACCCCCCTAATGTTAGGCTTTGTCTATATGTGGCACCTGTCTGTGATGTAGCAAGGCAGAACAGTGCAGCTGTGCAGAAAGGAGTTTTGAGATTGTGGACCTGAGGTCTGAATGTACCCCATATATAGGTATGTATATATATGTATATATATATATATATATATATATATATATATATATATATATATATCTACATATATGTCCACAGATATACAGATACCCATATGTAGACATATATATAAACAGATATATACAACATAATATATAGCTACACATATATAGATATATATCTATATCTGCATGTCTACATATATACAAACACACACACACACACACACACACACACACACATATATGTATGTAAATACATGTCCCCTATATTACCACCACAGTGCTGCATGCTACATGTGAGGGAACAGCACACATAGCAATACAGACAGATATATACAGCTGTGTGTGCAACATGAACGGGTATGTCACATGTGAACCCCTTGTTGGGACCACATTGCCCTTGTCTGTGAATTGGGGAATGGGAATATGGGGAAGTATGGTAGGTATATTTGTGGAGGTGGTCCGGGTTGGTAGATATAGAGGACAGCCTACAGGGGTGGTATATGACACATGTGGTGGGTAAACACCCTGAATGGTGTGTGGTCTGAGATGTGGAAGCCCCATGGGCCCCATATGGAAACAATGGGAACAAGACTACATGAAAAGAGACATGGAAGAGCTCTCTGATCATGTAGCCCAGGCGGGTATGTCCCTGACCCTGAGTAGCATCCTGCCCTCACCAAGAATGATACCTCATTATAAAGAAAAAAATGATCAATTTCAACAATTGGCTAAGCTTCTGGTGTCATTCAAAGGGTATCCAGTGTCTGTCAGCCTGGGATGACATGCTCGACAAGCCGCATTGCTTCGGAAGAGACGGCTTATACCTGTCACCCCTTGGCTTTCGAATACTGGCCAAGGCTCTTGCTGCCCCCATAGTGCCTTTTTTAGGCAAGGCTCAAAATTCAAACCCACCACCGTAAACAGCACAAGTAAAAAAATTAGGGTTATGCTACTCAACGCCAAGAGTTTAAATCTCAAAATGTATGTGCTCGAAGCACTCCTAAGTATGGGCAAAGTCGACATCTGTGCAGTAACTGAAACCTGGTTCAAGGCTCCAGATAGCACTCCAGCACTACTGGGCTACAACTCATACCACACATTTCAGCCACAGAACATGGACCGAAACACAAAAGGAGGGGGTGTATCCATATTCATCAAGGATACCATAAGAAACCATAGTACTTGGGGATGTCAATATAGACCGGTCCCTCTGTTCTTCCCATACAACCCCACAACCTATTAACCTACATGGCTTTTCCCAAAATATACCTTGTCCAACCAGACTGGGCAATACTCACCAAAAAGAAACCACCATCGATTGGATCCTTACCAATAAAGATTCAATTAACTATTCCACTGGGACCCTTCCCAATGACCTCAGCGACCACCTAATTACCTATATTATTAAACATAAATGCCCAACTTCCAACCCCCCCTTATATAGATTAATTAGAAACAAAAGGAACTTTGTCCCACAATTATTCCTTGCAGACCTAAAATCCTGCAACTGGTCTATTTTAAAATCTCTACCCCTAGAAGAGAGTGTTTCCCACTTCAACGATACATTCCTTAGGATACTAGAAACACATGCCCCAAACAGACTAATCAGATCCAAAATGCGTATAGCACCCTGGTTAACTAGAGAAACTAAAACAAAATGAAACTCAGAGACCAGGCCTGGGACAAATGGAGAGCCACGAAAACCCCCCAAGACCGCATAAAATTTCAACAGCTAAGAAACACCACCAAATCAGCCACTACCCAGGACAAAAAACAATACTTCTGCCACCTCCAGAATAAACACCAGAACAATCCAAAGAAGTTCTGGGCAGGATTTAACAATCTCCTTGGCCCAGGTAAAACTACCACTCCAATCCCTGAGAAGCACATCGGGAAAGATGCAGAGGTAGTAGCCAACACCTTTAACTCCTTCTTCACCGATACTATCCAATCCCTTGCCAGCCAACTAACCTCCTCTGCTCCACCTTCCTCTCAATCTCATGAAGCGGCCCTCATCTCCTTTAACCTAAACCCTGTCTCTTCCTCCTATATTTGTTCCCTCTTAAAAAGCTTAAACCCACCCTGGCGGCTGATCACCTCCCAGCGGAATATTTACAAATGGCATCTGAAGTCATCGCCACCCTATATCCATCCTGATCAACCGAACTATTACTGAAGCCACTATTCCCTCTTCCTGGAAGATTTCTTATATCATTCCTCTTCATAAAGGAGGTACCTCCACTGAAATATCTAACTACAGACCAATAGCAATCCTGTCTCCAATAGCGAAAATCATGGAAAGATGTGTTCACAAACAACTCCTTCACTACTTAACCCTTAATCGACTCTTATCTAACTCCCAACATGGTTTCCGCCCCTACCATAGTACTACCACTGCCCTCCTTTCCTTTATTGACTCCATTAATAACAATCGTAACAACAAACTAATATCCTCCGCCCTCTTTCTTGACCTATCAAAAGTGTTCGACATGGTCAATCACCAACTCCTACTTAATACCCTAGAAAGTCTATATCTTAGCACCCCTGCACTAAGCTGGTTTAAGGCACCTCACTGGTAGGCAACAAGCTGTCCTATGGCAAGATAAACTATCAGGCCTGCTCTCAAACACCATTGGTGTTCCTCAGGGTTCCATTCTTGGTCCTCTTCTCTTTTCCATCTTCATAAATAACCTGCACTCAGTCATCCCGAAATCCACCTGCATACAATATGCTGATGACTCCACCCTGATCTGCTCCGCTGTCTCCTGCTCAGAACTCCAAACTACTACTCAACTCTGTTTTACTTTAGTTGAGAAATGGTTCACTGACTTGAAACTCCTACTTAACCCAACAAAAACTAAATTACTCCTATTCTTCCCCAATGCCAATACACCCCTTGGCAATGAACTCCCAAATACTAACATTACACCTTTCCACATTAAATCCATAAACGGAACCATCATAGCCCCTGTTGCCAGTACCAAATTACTAGGTGTTACCATTGACTACAAGCTAAAATTTGACATCCACATTACCCAAACCATCAAATCGGTTAACAAAAAACTTGGATCCATGTACAGAATTAAACACTTTTTAACCCCCTTGACCAAGCTAACTATTGCCCGCACGCATCTCCTCTCCACCTTACTATATGCTTCCCCAGTCTTTTCCTTCCTCAATAAACGCAAACTTAACATGCTCTCTCTTGCTTATAACCATATTGCTAGATTTATAACAGGTTCCACATATCGCACCCACCACTGCCTTAACCTCAGGAAACTCGGTTGGTTGGAACTACCCAATCTTCTCATACTTAATCAACTCACTGAAGCCTTTAAAATAATCCACTATCCCGACAGAACTCCCTCATTGTGTAGTATTTTAACCCCTACTCCAACCTTAACTCCTTAGATCAGCCAATCACGCCCAGATCTTAACTACTAAAGCTAAGAACTCGGGTGGTGATGCCCTGTATGCCAACTCCATTGGAAAGCCCTGGAACTCCCTGCCTAACACCCTTAGACTCATGACCTCACATCAACAGTTCAAAACAACCTCAAAAGCCATCTTAAGCTACAATGGTTATGCCCATGCACAGAACCGACTAACTTATCAAATCTCCTGTACCCATAATTTGCCCTGATAAGTTAGTTCCTAGACCATTATTCTCATTGTGTTTATCCTACAACACTAGTTTGTTTAACCTGTAGCTTTGCTACTTGTGCTTATATTAAGTCAATGTTATTTTCTATTGTTATATTGTAAATGTAACTTGCTCTCCTTATGTATTGCTTTTATGTTGGAGCTTTTCTCCCCGGGCCTCTACTGAAAAGGGATATGTATCCAGCTGGACTAGCCCGGTCAACAAATGTAAAATAAAATAAAATAAAATAAATAAAATAAATAAATACTCACACCTCCAGGTTAGTGGCACAGCATGATACCTCTGAGATCATCCATGTGCAACTAACATCGGGCAAATCTGCAATGCAAATTGTGGCCTGCTACAGATCACCCTCCATGACCCAGGACCACCACTCTGCCATTCTGGAGACATTGGAAAACATGAAGGTCCTACTGAATACCCTGATATTGGGCGATTTCAATTACCCTACCATTAACTGGGAAAACTACTTGAGTACAAACTCCCAGGCTCAGCGCTTCCTGGAAATTATCAACTCAAATGCCCTGGATCAGCTGGTAAACTTCCCTATTAGATGCCACAACATATTGGACCTGGTCATCACCAACATGGGTGACAGGTGTTCCGTACCGGAGGTCAACCCGTCACTGGTTAGATCAGACCATAAACTAATCACCCTGGATGTCCACACCCCACCACCACCCCCAACCAAGGAAATCACAGTGAAAAACTTTTCTAAAGCAAACTTCATCTTACTTAAGGCAGAGGTGGTAAGTTTCACAGCCCCCACGCTAAAGGATAACACTGCCCAAGATGCAGAATCCTTTACAATTGCACTCTATGAGCATCTACAAGGATGCATGGATCATGCCATCCCTAGCAAGACCAAGACTCACTCCCCTAAGAGAAGGAAACCAGTCTGGTGGACCCCTGCCATAAACAGGTTATACAACAGAAGGAGGAAACTAGTTCAGAAAAAAAGCAAATCCCAAGAAGGAAAGACATCCCTGATCAGTATCAGTAAGAAACTAAGGTCCCTCATAAAATCATCCAAGGCTAACTTCGAAAGAAAAATAGCCAAGGATTTGAAAGATAACCGCAAAGCCTTCTTTAACTATGTCAAGCATCTAAGTGGCAACTCGCAGATATGCTCTGAGCTAGTGCAAAATAGCACACAATATACTGAACCTACTGATATTGCCAACATCCTGGCAGATAGATTCCGTGCAAATTTCACCTCCCTCACCTTCAAAAGGGCCCACAACAATACCGGAAAAGTGTAGTGTCCCAGAAATCGCAGAAGCACAGGTGAAAACAGCCCTTTCAAAAGCCAAAAATACAGCATCAGTGGGGCCAGATGGTGTCCCAGGCTGCGTCTTGCATGAACTACAGAATGAACTAACCCCCCACCTAAACACGCTGTTCAACCTCAGCCTCTCCCCAGGCTATGTGCCCATAGAATGGCACACAGCAACAGTTATTCCTCTCCACAAAGGAGGGGCCACAACTGACCCTGATAACTATCGCCCCATAAGCCTAACTAGCTTGGACTGCAAGGCTATGGAGTGCATCATCATGGAACTCATTAACAAAGACATTGGGAACCTCCAAACACTTGAACCGACCCAGTTCAGCTTTGTTAAGAGCAGATCATGCCTACTACACCTGGTTGACTTCTTCGAGACAGTCACCAAGGCCATAGATGAGGGAAAGGTGGTTCACACAGCCTACCTTGATCTCGCCAAGGCATTCAACACCATTCCTCACTCGGGTATTATAGAAAAACTCACCAGCCTGAACATAAACCCCTACGTCACAAGATGGGTTGCCAACTGGCTTACAGACAGAACTTGATAAGAATAGCGGGCTCCAGATCTGACTCTAAACCAGTCACAAGTGGTGTTCCTTCAAGGCTCGGTTCTGGGACCCCTACTGTTCGACATATATTTCTCAAAAGTACAGACAAACACAGGAGGACTATGGCTAACCAAGTTCACCGATGACTGCAAACTGGAAGCCATAATTGACTCTCCGGCTGACACGGACATCCTTCAGTAAGGCCTTACTGAGACAGACACCTGGTGTCAAAGTCATGGCCTCAAGCTAAATGCCAAAAAATGCATAGTCATCCAATTTGGGAAAAACAAAACCCCCACAAATTACCACATAGGCGGCAGCCCCCTTAACACAGAATAGGCAATGAGAGATCTGGGGAACCAGGTAGATAGTAATCTCTCCTTTGACAATCATATTGCCAAAGTAGTTAGGAAATCCTTCTATGTGGCCCATCTAATTACTAAGGGGCTCGCATCTAGAAATAAAGAGGTTATAGTGCCCCTCTACTCGTCACTCATCAGACCCATCATAGAGTACAATGCCCCATTTGGGATGTACCTCACAAGACACTTCCAACAGCTGGAAAGACCACAAAAGCACCTCACCAAGAGGATTACTTGCCTCAACCATATGCCCTATGCAGCCTGACTGAAAAAACTGCAGCTGTACTCAGTGGCATATCTATCGCTTACTCAGAGGTGATCTCTGCCTGACTTACAAAGCCATGTCCAACTCAGAACTGATGGACATGCTCCACCTAAAGAAATCCAAGTCACTGCGAGCCACGTGCTCTAGTGAGCTAAACCTCGCCACAACAATAAATAGAACATGCTGGAGGGATAGATTCCTGTCACAGAGACTCCCCATGCTTTGGAAAAAAATTCCTAACTACATTAGGCAGAGCCTCTCACTAACAATCTTCAAGAGAAGCCTTGACGAGTGGATGGGTAACAGAAAATACACCCCTGGGATCACATCATTGGCTCTGCTTGACAGAGGCTCAGTTAATTAATCAATGGGGGCGGCAAAACCTGACACACTCTGGCTAGGCTTATAAATGCACTCGGGCAGATAGCCTAGTACCTACCTATGAACCTATGAACCTATAAGCCTCCTACCCATTGCTACTCACAACAGCAGTCCATGACCCTGAAGGAGCAGGAGGAGCATGTGGACCCTCTGAATGTGTACTGGGTGCCTCAAGGTGATGTAGCACATCCCACATGTGTCTGTGAAGCCCACTATGGAACAGACCCTGGACCTGACCTCAGGGAACATGATCATGACTGTGTGTGCCCCCGGGGGGGGGCAACATCCTCTGAGTTAGTTCCACCTGAAGGTAGTGCTGGACCAGTACATGAGGATGCCCCAGGATGGGTCCCACATGTGATGTGGCCTGGTAGCATGGCCAGATGAGGTTGTAGAGGTGGTTCTGCTGGCAAATATTCCCTAAAAATGCTATTGTGTCTCTGTTATAGAACATATGTGGGTAGAAATAGTCCACACAATCCTGGAAGATGTCCAACAGCATGCATAGATATCCCCAATAACACAGAATGTCAGATGTGCAGCAATCACATAGCAAGCATACCACATGCATATATAGAACCATAATGGCCCTAACAATGGCATGCAGGTGAATAGTCCATAACAGGCCAGCAATGATAGTGTCCACATAAGGAACATGGCTACAAACACATAGCACAAAGTGTGGTACAATACAATATATGTCCCACTGGTAGGTAAGCTGTAGCCATACCTATTCAGTTGTTTGAACAGTTTGCCCTTATATGGTGGGTGGGGTGACAGAGATGTGTATTAAGAACTATGGTAACCTTGCTGTATGAGTTGCTCAGATCTGTGTCCATCATTATGTCTTTCAGGCAAGATGTCACATGGATGCCTACCTGCTTATTCAGTGGCTGCAAATGACATAGTGCTGAACTATCTCATCCACCACTACCCTGTCCTGTTTGGCCAGCCTGCCCATGAGCAGCAGGAGCAGACCGCCCTGTGGAATGACCTAGTCCACAGGGTTAATGATGTCGGACTGCATAACCACAGTTATGAGCAGGTCCAGCATCATTGTTCTAACCTGCTTCGCAATGCCCGTCGGCATTCAGCTACAGTCCAGGGGGATCACTTCACAACAGGTGGAGGGTCATGCCATCCATCCCTTCCTGACATGTGTTGAGGAGCTCCTCGCCAGCCTCGTGGCACCTGCCCATCCGCACAGCCAACAACTGCCAGACACCATTGTGGAGGTGGGTGCTACCCACACACTGGCTGAGGAGCATGTAGGTAGTTCCACAGGGCACATCAGTAGACCACTGTTGTGTATGCATCTGCATCTGTACAGGTAGATCATGCATATCTGACATGTCATATATATAGTCTGTTGCTGCATAGTAGTAATAAACAGATGTGTATAAGTGGTAGTATTGTGGACTTGTACTGTTGAGGTACTGTAATGCTGCACCTACCCTGTAACAATGCCACAGCTGTGGCCACTGACATCACATCGCTCACACTCTTATTTAGTTCCCTCCAGTATACCACCAAGGCAGCAGCCTGTATCTGGTGAGTATGGTTTATGCTGATGCTTGCCAATACACCGGGCATGTAATGGCTATAGTATATTCCATGCACACATCTAACACACCTACCCATAATGCATGCTGTACATGTTCATGTATTGTTGCTGTTAAATGCACTTCATCACAGTGGTGACCATGCTGGGGTATTGGAACAGTATATCAGACACCTGCAAGATAACTAACATCCTGTCATTGCGAAATGGGTCCACAGGGATTAACACCAGCCCCCACTCTGGAATTACAGATAAACTCACTAAACTAGGTATAAATCCCTATGTCACAAGATGGGTTGCCAACTGGCTCATGGACAGAACCCACACTGTGAAAGTAGCAGACTCCAAATCCGACTTCAGACCAGTGACAAGTAGAGTACCACAGGGTTCAGTCCTGGGTCCTCTCATGTTTGGTATCTACTTCTCTGAAGTACAGGCTAACACAGAAGGTCTTTGGCTAATGAAGATCTTACTGCAAACTAGGAGCCATAATTGAAACTCCTAACGATGTGGACATCCTACAAAAGGGCCTCACTGAGACAGATGCCTGGTGTCAAAGCCATGGCCTCAAGCTCAATGCCAAAAAGTGCATTGTCATTCCCTTTGGTAAAAACTCTGTACCCATGAACTACAACATAGGCGGTAGTATACTTAACACTGGAAGTGTGATAAGAGACCTTGGGGCACAGGTGGACAGTAGTCTCTCCTTTGATAATCACATCGCCACAGTAGTCAGGAAATCCTTCTACATAGCACACCTCATCCCAAAAGGTTTCTCATCCAGGAAAAAAGAGGTCATTGTTCCCCTCTACTCGTCACTCATTAGACCCATTATAGAGTACAACACCCCTTTTGGTATGTACCTCATAAGACATCTACAACAACTGGAAAGGCTGCAGAAATACCTCACAAAGAGGATTACTGGCCTCAAAGAGATGCCCTACGCAGACTGTCTAAAAAAACTCCAGCTTTACTCCGTCGCATATCGCCTACTCAGAGGTGATCTCTGCCTAACATACAAAGCTATGTCAAACCCAGATCTGTTGGACATGCTCCACTTAAAGAAATCCCAATCCCTCTGAGCTACATGCTCTAGGGACCTAAACCTTGTCACCATAATAAACAGAACGTGCCAGAGGGATAGATTCCTGTCCCAGAGACTTCCCATACTCTGGAATAAACTTCCTATCTATATCAAGCAAAGCTCCTCATTAGCACTCTTCAAGAAAAATCTTGATGATTGGATGGGAAATAGAAAATTCACCCTGGGGATCACCTCTGTGGCTCTGTTCGACAGTGCACAGGAAAATAATTTTCTTGGGTGGCAAAAGCCAGGGTACATTTTTGGCTGGGCTTGTATAGGTCCCAGGGCCAATAGCCTAGTACCTACCTATGAACCTATGTACCTATGAACATTTTGGTGGGACACATGGCCTACAGTAGGGACATGTGTGAAACATCACCCTTATACAGTGCAACAACAGTCTTCATACCAGTATTACAATTGCAACTGTTACAGATGTACACTATGGCATAACATATTACTGTGGTCCATATTATTAGCTGGGACTAGGCTGTAACACATGGTGTTCAGTGTATGGGACACTGCAAACTGACACACACGTGTAGGCCATACTTGTCAAGCATTTGCAAAAAGGCTGAAGGTGGGGAGGGGGTGTAAGCATGACACACCAGTGCACTGCAGCAGGGATCCTAAGGATGCTAAGAATGGCTGTATCTGCACACAGTTAGGTTCAGGAACTGC
The DNA here is from genome assembly GCF_019279795.1 of Protopterus annectens. Taxonomy (NCBI): domain Eukaryota; kingdom Metazoa; phylum Chordata; order Ceratodontiformes; family Protopteridae; genus Protopterus; species Protopterus annectens. The sequence goes on from NC_056729.1 coordinate 1,649,405,475, forward strand.
GGCATACATAACCCTACCCCCCACAGAAATAGTGACTGCAGTGTGTGAACACCAGGGGATGTGCACATGAGTAGATCTTGCAATCATGCAGATTTGGGGGAAATGTGTAAGGCAGACCGACCATACACTGGCAAATGCAGATAGCCCATGCTAGTATACCCCTGACAGGAATAGTGACTGCTGTAGTACATATAACAATAGGTGCAACAAACCATCATGATAAGGGTGTGCACACATATGCACACACGGAGTGCATGCATCGCGGTCAGCATCCACACACATAACACATTTCATAGACAATGCATGTGAATGTACAGGACATATGTCACATATCAGGCTCATGTACTGTTAATATATGCGGTGATGTTGTCCCATGGCAGATCATGGAAGGGTGCATCATATCAATAAGGGTGTGTATGCTTCCCATAGCCATGGTATGGTATAGCCATGGTATGGTCTGATGGTTGTCAGTGTAATAGTATTGGATTGGTCATACATGGTACACTGATGTTGAGAACTATAAACCAGACATCAGGCATTCACAAATTACATCTGTCCACATATCATCCCAAGTATGTGTTGTTGAAACATGTAGGAGCTGTGAGCATTAGAGCTGACATAACTGACACAGTACTACACATTCACTAATGGGTTGTACACCTGTAAGGTTTGGTGCATAGTACATGGCAGGGTGCAGAACAGGTGCACAGCAATACTGTGTACATGGGTGCAGTGGTATCACCTAGAGACATAGCACATGCATCACACACATGTATACTGTTGCTAGCATGGATTGACTATAGCTGCACTGCATGCTGTTGTGTACCATATATTGTGCATGTTGACAGATGGGTAATGGGAGAACTGTGTGTACTATCATTGTGCAACCTCACCTGTGTGTGTGTGTGTGTGTGTGTGTGTGTGTGTGTGTGTGTGTGTGTGTGTGTGTGTGTGTGTGTGTGTGTGTGTGTGTGTGTGTGTGTGTGTGTGTGTGTGTGTGTGTGGTTATTTGGTCTGTAGGTTCACTCTGATGAAGTGGAGGGAGGTTGATACATGTAGGATATGTGTGTGCATGTGTGTGTGTTTGTATGGGTGTCCATGTATGCACATGTGTGATTGGGGGGTTGTTCATATGGCAGTACTTCCTTTTAGGGTCGTGCAGTACATGGACATGGACTGACATATGACACACCAGGAATACTTGTCTGATATGTAATCACAGGATAGCTGCTAGTATAATACGGTCTGTAGCATGGAACATGCATTGAGAGGAAAAGTAGATACCAGGTATACCCTTAATATCGCATTCAGCAGAGAGGTGACCGACAACCCACATATGCAGCACTACAGATGCATTAGGGAATTACTAGATAACACCGGGGAGTGTATCCATATATTACATTTGTCACATAATAGGTTGATTGAGCAGCATATCTGGCATGTACTGAGCAATACGTACACATGACACTCCAGTGCGTGATATTATGGAGTGAACTTAGTAACCCCTCACATACAGGGGCCATGCTCATAATGTCCGGACATACACAGGATGAACACTGAATGACAGCAGTGAGACCATTCCACTCAGGTCAAGGAGGTAATGGAGTAACAGGTCTTGTGTTGTGATCACTTGTCTAGGCATTAGAGGAATGATACATTAATGAGTGGTATTAATGAGTGTATGTTACCAAGTGTGATGCAGGGTGGGGAACTTATGGGAATGAACGTGGGACTGTCTGTAAATTCACAGACACATGTATTAAAGTGGAATGTGTGTGTGTGTGTGTGTGTGTGTGTGTGCGTGTGTGCGTGTGTGCGTGTGTGCGTGTGTGTGTCTCCGTATGTGTGTACTGTTATGAAATGCTGTGCAGGTCTTAAAGTGCATTTCTTGTTTTACCCCACAGGTGGTGAGGTGGGTCCGGGTCCCTCCTGCATGCAATCTGATGTTGGTGTCCCTACAGACACCGAAGATGATGATAGTACTGTTGAGGCACAGGTGGGGTTGTCAGGGGCTGAAACAACACCATCATTTGACATCCTCCTCTTAGCCACCCCAACCCCACACACAGTTTCAGTGCTTATACATACCCTATCACCAGTGGCCATAGTGGAGGGACAGTTGGCAGTTGGTGGCAGTACACAGGAGAGTGTGGTATCCACGCCTACTGTGTCTGGTCACAGCAGCATAGCCAGATGTCTGGCATGGCACCACATAGGCAGATGTTCCAGGGTGGTCGTGGTAGGGCCACTGGTCATCATGGCCCTGGCAAAAGTGCCACAACTGGTACCAGGCTGTCATGGGGATGCAGGCACATATGGAACTGTAAACCAGACCAGGCTTGAGGCTGCAGAGGGCTGCTCTCACAACTGCAAGTGACAACTTCCATGAACTGTCTGGTGCCCTCCATGCTCATAGCAAGGTCATGGATAGATGGTTTGGTGAGATGATGGGCCTCATCATCAGTGGTTTGTCCGTGCTTGAACATGTGGTGGGAGTGCGGCGATGGCTGCATGGACATAGGCTAGCAGCACTAACAGCTGGCGGTCAACGTGGATGTGCTAGGACACCAAGGTGCTCCTGTAGTGGCAGTATCAGCCCCAGCACTGTAGGGGGGTGATGTCCACACCACACCACAGCAGGCCACAAAGCACATAGTCCTGGCCAGTCCCAGGAGGGACCTGGTTCCAGCGGACATCTGTCATCATCTGGGGAGAGTAGCACATCGAGGCCTGTACCTGGACATGCCCATGGAACCCCTGGCAGGCACAGTCCACATGTCCATGGCCAGAGGCCATGAACTGCTCACCCTGCCAGGTATGGTCTGCAGCTGTTCATAAACACCTGTATAGGGCAGCCACATGGCAGAACTGTGTGCATGCATACCCACACACTATACAAACACACCTAGGGCAACCCTATGCCTACAAACACCACATCACCACATCCGGTTCAACTCATTACACTCCTTAGCCACACACATGGTGTCATCTGTATGGCCCATCCTCAGCCTCTGGCAAATTAATACACCCAGTGCATATGATGATACCTGTGCCACATACCTGTCCAATGGTTTTAATGCACACGGTGACTGTACTACAGTGTACCTCACTGAGACAGATGCCTGGTGTCAAAGCCATGGCCTGAAGCTCAATGTCAAAAAGTGTATTGTCATCCCCTTTGGTAAAAACTCTGTACCCATGAACTACAACATAAGTGGTAGTCTACTTAACGCCAAAAGTGTGATAAGAGACCTTGGGACACAGGTGGACAGCAGTCTCTCCTTTGATAATCACATCATCACAGTGGTCAGGAAATCCTTCTATATGGCTCACCTCATCACAAAAGGTTTCTCATCTAGAAAAAAAGAGGTTATTGTTACGCTCTACTCATCACTTATTAGACCCATTATAGAGTACAATGCCCCTTTTGGTATGTACCTCACAAGACATCTACAACAACTGGAAAGGCCACAGAAATACCTCACAAAAAGGATTACTGGCCTCAAACAGATGCCCTATGCAGACCATCTCAAAAAACTGCAGCTTTACTCCGTCGCATATCGCCTACTCAGAGGCGATCTCTGCCTAACGCACAAACCTATGTCAAACCCAGAGCCTTTAGACATGCTCCACTTAAAGAAATCCCAATCCCTATGAGCTACATGCTCTAGGGACCTAAACCTTGTCACCACAATAAACAGAACATGCTGGAGGGAAAGATTCCTGTCCCAGAGACTTTCTATACTCTGGAAAAAACTACCTATCTATATCATACAAAGCTCTTCATTAGCACTGTTCAAGAAAAATCTTGATGATTCAATGGGAGATAGGAAATTCACCCCGGGGATCACTTCTGTGGCTCTGCTCGACAGTGTCACAGGAAAATAATTTTCTTGGGTGGCAAAAGCCAGGGTACCTTTTGGCTAGGCTTATATAGGCCCTAGGGCAAATAGCCTAGTACCTACCTATGAACCTATGAACCACAGAGTCTTTAATGCCGAGGGATACCAGTGGCTATTTTCTACAGTGAGTGACATTTACACATCATGTGGTTGTAGCCATTTGGCTGTGTGCTGGGGGAGACAGGCCTCATGATGGAAGGCTCTTTGTCACTGTCATTCTCTTCCACACATCTATGTATGTGTACTTTTGGCATATTATAGTGTGCTGTCCTTGGATATATTTGTGTTTTCCTATCCAATGTGTGTGCAAAGCATGACTGGTGCATACTGAGGAGTTTATGCACTAACATCTGCAACTGTCACACCCTAATAATGGGCAATTTCAACTACCCTACCATTAACTGGGAAAACTACTCATGTACCAACTCTTGTGCTCAACGTTTTCTGGAATTCATAAATTCCAGTGCCATGGATCAACTTATCCACACCCCCACCAGAGGCAGCAATATCCTAGACCTTGTTATTACCAACATGGGCAACCGGTGCTCCACACCAGAGGTCAGTTCCTCATTGGTCAGACCTGACCATAAGCTAATCACCCTAGACATCCACATCCCTCCCCCACCCCCCATTAGGGAAACGACAGTAAAAAACTTCTCCAAAGCCAACTTCATGCTTCTTAAGACAGAAGTGGCAAACTTCATGACACCCATGCTGACGGACAATAGAGGTATGACTGCTGAATCCTATGCAAATGCACTTTATAAGCACTTACATGAGTGCATGGATCGTGCAATCCCTAACAGAACCAAGATGCTATCCTCCAAAAAAAGGAAGCCAATCTGGTGGTCCCCTGCCATAAACAAACTCTACAACAGAAGAAAGAAACTGTTGCAAAAGAGTAAAATCCCATGATTGGAGAAACTCCCTGGTCAGCTTCAGTAAGAAGCTGAGATCCCTCATAAAATCCTCCAAAGCTGGTTATGAAAACAAAATCGCCACTGACTCTAAAGACAACCACAAAGCATTCTATAGCTATGTCAAGAATCTCAATGGCAACACTCAGATCTGCTCTGAGTTACAGCACAATGGCACTAAATATACAGAACCAACAGATATTGCCAACATCCTGGCAGATAGATTCAGTGCTAACTTTACCCCTCTGTCATCCCTTAAGGGGCCCATCTCTATACCAGAAGAATGCAAAGTTCCTGTAATCACGGCTGCACAGGTAAAAAACACACTATCCAAAGCCAAGAACACAGCATCCATGGGACCTGATGACATCCCAGGCTGTGTTCTACATGAACTACAGAACAAACTGGCACCCCACCTAAGTACCATGTTCAATCATAGCCTCACCTCAGGCTATGTGCCCACTGAATGGCACACAGCGACAGTTATCCCACTCCACAAAGGGGGAGCCAGCACAGACCCCAGAAACTACCGCCTCATTAGCCTAACGAGCCTGGTCTGTAAGGCTATGGAGCATATCATCATGGAACTTATAAACAATGACATTGGTAATCTCCAAACTCAGGACCCTACCCAGTTCGGGTTTGTAAAAGACAGATCATGTCTCCTAAACCTGATAGACTTCTTTGAAGCAGTCACCAAAGCCGTAAATGAGGGTAAGGTGGTTCACACAGCCTATCTAGATCTTGCCAAGGCTTTTGACACCATCCCCCACTCTGGAATTATAGATAAACTCACTAAACTAGGTATAAATCCCTATGTCACAAGATGGGTTGCCAACTGGCTGACTGACAGAAGTCACACTGTGAAAGTAGCAGACTCCAAATCCAGCTTCAGACCAGTGACAAGTGGAGTACCACAGGGTTCAGTCCTGGGTCCTCTCCTGTTTGGTATCTACTTCTCTGAAGTACAGGCTAACACAGAAGGTCTTTGGCTAACGAAGTTCGCAGATGACTGCAAACTAGGAGCCATAATCAAAACTCCAAAAGATGTGGACATCCTACAAAAGGGCCTTGCTGAGACAGATGCCTGGTGTCAAAGCCATGGCCTCAAGCTCAATGCCAAAAAGTGCATTGTCATTCCTTTTGGTAAAAACTCAGTACCCATGAACTACCACATAGGTGGTAGTCTACTTAACACCGAAAGTGTGATAAGAGACCTTGGGACACAGGTGGACAGTAGTCTCTCCTTTGAAAATCACATCGCCTCAGTAGTCAGGAAATCCTTCTATGTGGCACACCTCATCCCAAAAGGTTTCTCATCCAGGAAAAAAGAGGTCATTGTTCCCCTCTACTCGTCACTCATTAGACCCATTATAGAGTACAATGCCCCTTTTGGTATATACCTCACAAGACATCTACAACAACTGGAGAGGCCACAGAAATACCTCACAAAGAGGATTACTGGCCTCAAAGAGATGCCCTTTGCAGACCGTCTCAAAAAACTGCAGCTTTACTCCATCGCATATCGCCTACTCAGAGGCAATCTCTGCCTAACACACAAAGCTATGTCAAACCCAGAGCTGACATGCTCCACTTAAAGAAATCCCAATCCCTATGAGCTACACGCTCTAGGGACCTAAACCTCATCACCACATAAACAGAACATGCTGGAGGGATAAATTCCTGTCCCAGAGACTTCCCATACTCTGGAACAAACTACCTATCTATATCAAATAAAGCTCCTCATTAGCACTGTTCAAGAAAAATCTTGATGATCGGATGGGAGATAGGAAATTCACCCCGGGTATCACTTCTGTGGCTCTGCTCGACAGTGGCACAGGAAAATAATTTTCTTGGGTGGTGAAAGCCAGGGTACCTTTGGCTAGGCTTATATAGGCCCTAGGGCCAATAGCCTAGTACCTACCTATGAACCTATGAACCTATGTATGGTCTACTGTTGTTGGCAGACATGGGCTTCATTTGTTTAATTGTGTGAGCATGCCCAGCATGAGCTTTCAGTATGTTGTCTGACATTGCCTTCATTTCTCCAAGTGTGTATTGAATGTGTTTATCCTTTCCAGGTAGTTTGTATTCCAGTGCAGACCTTTGCGTTCTACACCTACATCTAGCAAACTGTTTCTGCAGACTATCTGTAGATCAGTTGGAATATGGGGTCAAACTGTGTAAGGGATAGTGGGTTACTGTAGGTAATTGTGTCTGTGCTGCTTCTGCTACATGGTCTTGGTGTTAGCAGAGATATTCAGACATATGTACTGTTTTACACTGTGATGTTCTATATCCTAAACTACTGTCACGTAGACATTTTTGCTCACAGTGATGTCCTGGGGAACACAGGGTGAATGCAACTGTGTCCAGTATTGTGGTCAAATGTCTACATATTCCTGCAAACTAATGCCATTCTGGAGGAGGAGCTGCAGACACTTGCTGCTGGGTCTGCTGCTGGGTCTGTGTATCCAGTTCAATATCCAGTTCAACACCTTGGTACAGTGATGGCAGAGGATCCCATACTTGTACATCCATCCACATGACAGTATGGCCATATCTTGCTTTGGCAATACCTCACGGCTGTACAGATTCACACTGGTTACCCAGAGACAGGGGTAATATGTCAGGACATTACCTTTATTGAGGTGTACGGGCAGGTTTGTAGCCACCCATTTTTGTGTTTGCGGACAGGGATAGTATGTGCACATGGCTGTGTGTTGGACCTTGCACATTCTATGCTGCTCATACTCCCACCCCCCTGTATTATTCTATCTTCTTCCATACATTATGCATACATTCTCTGATACGTTCCCTATAGTTATCATCACAGCTGTGTTTTGGTGTTGGTCCACAGTTCATGCAGTGGGACATAGTGGACATGTTACTGTGGTTTGTCCACATGGCCTTGCATATGGCTTATGTGGAGTGTGTTATGTTGTTATTTGGGTGCCTATGACATAACATACATTGACATTATGGGTGAGACGTATGCCTTTGGCAGAGGCCTGTAGGCCATTTGGTGGTGATGCAGGCCAGCTGTAGCAGCCCGTTGTATTCTGTCAGTCCTACAGTCCCAGACTGCCATACAGTATATTCCCCAGGGGTGGCAGGGTAGGTGTGCTAGGTGTTCATGCCAATACTTTCTATCAGTATTGATCAGGTGGTGTGGATGCTGGCAGGGTGCTGCTTACAGCTAGGGACACACCTACATGGGACACCTGCACTGCATGCTGCATTCTTTCGCTATTGCCATACACAGGTGGTGGTTATATTGAACCATTCCCAACAGCAGGGATAAAACCGGAGAGGTACCTGTGGGTGGTGTTTGGGTGAGCTGGGTGCATGTGTGCTATGGACATGATTTGTATCTGACTCGCAGATATGCATGGGACATTCCAGTTATATTGGCTTGTGCAGGGACATCAGATGTTTCCCAATACATCAGTCCTATCACTTTTGTGATCAGCAAGTGTTCGGTCAGATGACATTGGTATTCCCTACTACAAGCTCAGATAATGTGATGCATACCTATATGTACAATTCCAAGGGTGTGTCCATTTCATGGTTACACATTATATATTGTATGTCCGGGGTACTTTTCCCTGTGTACTGCTTGTATATCTAACCCAACAGTCATGCCATGTCCATCTTTCAGATGGTGACATATTACTGCCATACATTTACAATGGCTTTCTGCTAGCATGTGCTATACTGGGAAGCATTATCTTTGGCACTACAGTTGTGAGGACTTGGCCCTGTCATCAGCAGTACTGGGGAATGGCCACCAGGTCAAACCTCAACATGCATACATACTGACCACTCTCACGCAATAGGAAACACACACCAACCTAACACATGCATACCTGCATATTGTACAAATGCTACTATCTATTCTGCTACCTTGGCCACCTCAGGTCATCTGTGCTCCACTGGTATTATACCTACACATACATGTTACTACATGTCTACATCAGATTTGGGGGCATACAATTCCAAATAGGATGGGGGGCACACCTGACTGTTACTACATTTCTACTTAGGATTGGGATTGGGGAACACCTGACTGTTTTTACATTTCTACTTAGGATTGGTGGTGCACACCTGACTGTTTCTACATTTCTACATAGGATTGCGGGGGGTCACACCTGACTGTTACTACATTTCTACATAGGACTGGGGGCACACCTATTTGTTTCTACAGTTCTACGCAGGATTGGGGGAGCACACCTGACTGTTTCTACATTTCTACATAGGATTGGGGGGCACACCTGACTGTTTCTACATTTCTACATAGGATTGGGGGGGCACACCTGACACTTGTATACATTTGCTATGACTGTACTGGTATGTCTTGTACTCCATTTCATTCTGTATTGTAACCTATCATGCTGACTAGAGGCATATCGATGTACTACAGGTCTTAGGTTTGATTGACCTACATATCGGTTTCTGACTTCTTACCCTTCCTGAACTCACAGTCTACTGCCTGACCTGATGTAGTCTGTCTGTGTAGGGGGGGTTACCCATACCCATCATTCAGAGGCCTTAGGATGGCCTTTGTTTGTGTTTGTCTATACCTATCCTGCTGGCTAGGACTGCTGTTGGGTATGTGAACCTCCCTGACTGGAATGTGTGTGTTATATGGACACACATGTGGCCCAGCACTTTTCCTGCAGTGGCTTTTGTCAACATGTGTACTACTGGCTACTATAGTGACACCAGTAACTGTTACAGATCACATGATGCCACTATAGGTGTCTACTGTCTGCTGGCATCCTATTCAGCCACCTGATTCCCTTGCATGCTCACATCCATACCATAGATACAAGTAAAAACACATACTACTCCATTCAGCAATTGCTAAGAAGAGTGACTTACCTTGTGGGTGTGCCAGTATTGAGGATGGTGCTGGAGGGTTGCCTATGTCAGATGCACATAGTACACTCCCTATACATGGTTGAGCACAGGTAGTGTCATGTTTGGCATTCCTTTTACTGTATGTGCAAGTCAGAGAGAGGTGTCATTCCCTGGGTCCCTGTTGTGTCAGTGCATGTGCTATGTGTTGCCTCTTTGCCAAGGCCAGGACATACTGGGCACATCTCCTTCTGCCTACAGGTTGTTCCTCCTCCGAGTCACTCTGTGCCTGTGCAGGCCTTGACAATGGTGGGGGATGTGTGGCCCTGCCCCATGCTGTTCCTGCTGCAGCTGTTTCCACAGGATCATATTGTGTAGCATATCACATACAATGACAATTTGCATATATGTAGGTGGGGAGTACTGCAAGGCTCCACCGGATGTGTCCATGCACCAAAACCATGACTTGATCATCCCAAACACATGCTCTATTATAATTTTGTTCTGTGTGTGTGCCTCATTATGGAGTTCTTATTCGGGTGTGTGTGCATTTCTGATGGGTGTCATCAGCCACGGCTCCAGTGTGTAACCAGCATCCCCCACTAGGTGACTGTAAGGGATGTCCTCACTGGCAAATCTCTGGAACAGCTGTGTCAGATGCCACATGTGGGAATTGTGATAGCTTCCAGGGCAGCCAGCACACACATTCATTATTATGCCCTGGGCAATGCACACAACCTGGAAGTTGATGGAGGGGAAGCCCTTGTGGTTGATGTAGACCGTACCTCGCTCACTGGGTCATTCTTTGATGCATATGTGCATGAGGTCTATAGAACCCACTACCTCAGGGTGTTCTGCTATTTGGTGGAAGAGATGCATATTGCTGGCCAATGCCTCTGGGTGTTGGGGAAATATACGTGCTCACCTGCATGTGCTGAAATGGCATCCAGGAACTGGTGGAGAACCCTGGATGCTGATGCCTGTGAGATCCCCATGATATCCCCAGTTGACCTTTGGATTGTACCTGTAGCTAGTATTCTTAGACCTACACATACCTTGGTATCCACTGGGATGGGTTCCCCTCTGTTAGTTCTGTGTGTCAGGTGTGGCCGGCACAACTCAACAATTTGCTGTAGGAGGTCCCTGTCCAGTCTATAGTGCTCCACTATCTCCAGCTCATGTAGCCCCTGGTAGGTTACCCTGGGTCTGTATACTCTTCTCTGTCTCCTCACTGTGGGTTGGTCAACAGCATTCTCATCCTCACCACCCTCAGCCTCTTCCACATGTTGATGTATGATAGCTATTGCAGCCCCTATTATTTTGTTGTTTTTATTTATTAAAATTCCCCGTTTGTATACACCAGTGGTATAGAGTATGTGGGAAAAACCAGAGGGAAATGTGTTTGCATAGTTTATAGTAGTGTTCTGGGCTGGGCTGGTCTGCTGCCTGTGTAATTGGCTGATTTTGATACATTTCACCTGCCAGCTATGCTAGTTCTCCCTGATTACCTTCCTACTGCTGTTTTCCCTTCCCATTACCTTCCTGTTTAAGTCTGGGGGCGCACCGTGCAAACACAGTACTCAAATGTGCACAGAGCTGCTATTTCCTTGTTTACTTTTTTTTCCTTTAAAACCCAGTGCTTAGCATGCACACCCACTTTGGCAATGTAAAGAGTGCTAGGCAGCCTCAGACACACCCCCTTGCTTAGCGCTGCTAAGCTAAGGGCAAACCAGAGCCACAGGGCTCCAATCCACTTACACTATGCCTGACTCACCCCCCTATGATGTCAGCTACCTCCTTGGCTTGTACCAAGCTATTCCTGCTCTTACATTGTTGGGTGCTGACTAGCATTGAGGGGAAATCTGGTATTCACTATCATTCCCCTCATTTGCATAGGATTGCCTGCTGATGCATAGTTACAGGTCCTACACTGAGCCTCCCCCTTAGCAACCACTATTCACTAGCCATGTTGTCTTCTGCCTGCCACTGAGTATAATGGCAAAATAGTGATTTTGGTTAGAATGCTTATTTTAGTTTTTTTTTTTTTCCAACTGTTTTTCATGTCATATACTTGGCCATTGGCATGCATTCAACATAATATCCACCCTTTATTTGGAGCTGTCATGGCTTCATTTTGTAGTTTGCAGAAATGTACTCGGTTACTAACCGAGTACATTTCTACAGATTACACTAGTCCTGCACGTCCAGCTGTCAGCTTCCTGGATCGCAAATTATATATTTATTTATTTATTCACATAGATAAATAAATAATAATATGCAAATTCACCTCATTTGCATGGATTTCACCTGCAAATGGGGTAATTTGCATACAGGAGCTGAGTCCATGCAGGACTAGTGCAGGAGTGCTCGTATATGTCCCTTCAGCTTATTCCTGGATCGCACGGCAGACATATTGCCTGCTGGAGCTCCTGCACTAGTCCTGCACACTGTGCAGAACTTGCTTAATCCAGGGGTTTTAAATTATTGGGAGCAGCTGCAGTCATTTGGTCAAGCATTATGGACAATTTTAAGCTTACAAAAATATAATTTTATATAATATTTCAATGCCAGCAGGTTTAAATGCTAATAATTACTCCCCCTTTTGGACACAATTAGTTATTGCAAGAAAATAACAATAACCTTTTTAAAAAGGAATAAAACTTAGATATACGGAATTTCTATTACTCCTTTATGAAATCAGTGATAATGTTAGAATAATAAATAAACCAAAAGAAATAAAACTGCAAATTCTGGCCAAAAATGCAGCAGTTGTGGAAATATATAACAATGGGGCCACATCAAATGAATGAATGGACCTCGCCAAGGCTTTGGACACTATCATCTACTCTAGAATCATAGATAAACTATCTGAGCTGGGCATTAATCCCTATGTCACTCGGTGGGTTGCAAACAGGCTTACTGACAGAACACACACTGTAAAAGTAGCCAACTCCAAATCCAGCTCCAGACAAGTAACAAGTGGTGTTTTCAGGGTTCTGTCCTGGGACCACTCTTCTTTGGCATCTACTTCTCTGAAGTACAGGCAAACACTAAGGGACTTTGGCTTACAAAGTTCGCAGATGACTGCAAGCTGGGAGCCATTACTGAATCCCCAAATGATGTGGCTATACTGCAAAAGGGCCTTACCGAAACAGGTGCCTGGTGTCAGAGCCATGGGCTCAAGCTAAATGCCAAAAAATGTATAGTTGTCCCCGTTGGGAAAAAACACATACCTGTGAAATACCACATAGGTGGCAGTACACTAAACACTGAAAGTGTGATAAGGGACCTAGGGACACAGGTGGACAGTGGTCTCAGCTTTGATAACCACATAGCCACAACAGTCAGAAAATCCTTCTACATGGCACATCTCATCACTAAGGGCTTCTCATCCAGAAAAAAGGAGGTCATTGTCCCTCTGTACTCATCCCTCATTAGACCCATTATAGAATGCAATGCCCCATTTGGTATGTACCTCACAAGACATCTGCAACAACTAGAAAGGCCGCAGAAATACCTCACAAAAAGAATCACAGGCTAAAGCAGATGCCTTATACTGACCATCTAAAGAAACAGCTATACTCTGTTGCATATTGCCTGCTAAGAAGCGATCTCTGCCTAACATGCAAAGCCATGTCAAACCCAGAGTTACTGGACATGCTACACTTAAAGAAATCCCAGTCCCTCTGAGCCACACTCTCCAGGGATCTTAACATTGTCATCATGATGAATAGAACATGCTAGAGGTATAGGTTCCTGACCCAGAGACTCCCCATACTCTGGAATAGGCTGCCCCTACATGTCAGGCAGAGCGCCTCAATGGCCCTCTGCAAGAGGAAGCTTGGCGATTGGATGGGAGATAGGAAATTCACCCCAGGGATCATGTCAGTACCCACGCTAGACAAGGGTCCAGGAAAGTAAATATCTGTGGGAAGCAATAGCCAGGGAATTCTTATGGCTAGGCTTGTATAGACCCTAGAGCCGATAGCCTAGTACCTACCTATGAACCTATAAGGATTTTATTTTGGAGATTCAAAAATAATCCCCACCGCTGTTGCTAAAGGTTGCAGTAACAAGGTACTGTCTTTGTGGTGCAGGAATTTTTGATTCAGAGTCACATTAGCTGCAGTTAGTTGAGACCTTGTTATTGGCTAATTTGCATGTCTCAGAATCTATGTTAATTAACATGAGTGCAGATGTGCAGATTAACATTTCTGTAGTAGTTAACACTGGCAGCCAATGCATCGGGTTAGCATAGGAAATTCTCCCATGCACTCTGCTACACACAATGCAAACAATAAACTCATTCAAACACACACACACACACACACACACACACACACACACACACACACACACACACACACACACACACACACACACACACACACACACACACTTACTGCAACTTAATAGAAAACAGGAAGCTTTGAATCCAGAAAGGTGATGTGGCCTTCACTGTCACTGGCATAGCTAAGACACCCAAAAAGTTACAGTGTGCCACAGTTGTTATTTGTTCTTCTCCCCCAAAATTACTACTTTAAGACTTGTTTTTAACTATAGCAATGCTTAAAGTCAGCCATCAGTTTTGCAAACAATTTTAAGTAACAGGACTATGGCACCCATCCAGCTTCTCAACCTAGATATGTTATGTCTTATCTTCTTTTCTCCTCTTGACTATGTGTATTCATCAAGGAAAACACTGTGCCTGGTCATTAACGCATGAACTGAGCACGTTTGTATATTTGTTTCACTTCCTTTATTGCTACCATTTATTTTATTTTGACAGTTGTGTCTTGTTTTGGTAATGTTTAACATTACTGTTACATACTGTTACAATGTTTATTATCTCTCATCCTGAAGAACCACCAGTGTTTGTATTCTGAGGCTCAGGAATTATAGTTCAAAGAACTGTTGGTGCTTTTTGGTGGACTTTATTCCATTTAATGAACTAATATTGCGAAATATGTAGATATCATTTTGTAAAATTATAACCTGCTGTTATATCTGTTGCAATAAAATAATTCTACAAGTGTTTACTTTTATGCAACTAGATATGATTACTGCTGGGATATATTGTTAATGCATAATGATAGTTCATTCCATCTCCTGTTTTACTGCATTTTAAGTTTTATGTTTAATTTGAAGATTTCCTCCTAAAACTCCATTGAAAAAGGACTTTGATCGTTTGGACTATCCCAGACTTGGAAATGTAATAAACTAGAAAAAGAAATGCTATTTGTTAGTCTGGCATATTGTATTCATAAAAACAAGTACAATTCACAGATGATCAGCCAAGAAGGCAAAAAAAACAAAGACTGGATTCCAAGACACTGGAGTTGTCAGTTGTGTCATTGGAATCTTGGGATGAAAATGATTTGCATTCCTTGTCTGCAAACAGTATCACATAGCTTTATGTACACACAAATCTCTGAATAATTTACAGTGAATAACATATTTTAATGTAATTGGTTATTGCTATTCAAATCATCATGCAACAGAAGAGCCCTTAATGTATTGAAAATATACATATACAAAATATGTTTCCATTCACGAATAATTATAATACCGGAAGATTTACCTGCAACTGTGCTCAACACTTCCCAGAATAGCTATTCAAAGCAGTGCTATAAACTCCCACTCACAGCTAACAAGCAGCAACCTATATAATTACTACGGCTATCATACACCATATTAAGAACTCACAGAAACAGCATAGAAACAATAACAAGAAAGGTAACATTGTCATACTAGTACAAGTCTGAATTATGAGACCCCCATGAAACACTGACTGGAAATCTATAATCATATAAACAGAAAATTAAGGCCAATTGAAAACCCCCTCCACAAAAGTAAGAGTGGAAACATTTTGCCATGCAGTAAGACAAATAATAGTGGTGTATTGACAAACAGCACACATAGTGCTATCAATATGGATCTAGTCATATATATCTAGATCTATAGCTATATCCATCTACCTATAGATAGATATATGAATCCAAAATTACTTTTGAAAATGCATCAGTGTATTACAAATGTAACTACTATCCTGGCCTGTGATGACCTATAATCATAATGCTAGTCATAATGCTGGCCAGATATTGGTTAGTAAAGCATGTGAGCAACCACCTTATAATGAAAAAAGCCACAGTAATACACTGTGAACAGTCAGATCATGACAGTGTTTAAAAGTGTGACATTATCTCTATTATACTCAAATTCACAAATCCTATAATGGTTTCATAATATTTCTCCTACATCACTGACTAAATTTTAACAATATAAATGAGACAGTCATATGCAAGCACCATGATGGATAATCTAAATGCATGTCCTTGAAGAATGACAAAATCATAATCTGCTTGTTAAATGCAAAATGTTAAAAAATAACTAACTCACCTTACTTGGGGCAATATCAATGGGGTACTAGCCCATTGCCACTGGGGTATTATTGGCAGTGATGGAGGGGCTACTCCTTAAGGTTAGAAAGTTTCTAGTGCAGTAATATGCAGACCTTGGATCAGATGGGATTTTACTCCTGATTGCCAATGGGTGCATTTTTAATAAGCAGTGAGACAGATTTTGTTTTTGGAAGGAATAATGGAAACATTCGGAATTTTTGGGAAAGTGTCAGAGGTGGAATGTAATGAGTATTAGGCAGTAATGGTTAGGGAAAGGGAAGGCAGTCAGAGAAAGCTGAGATATGTAAGTACTTTACCCTGAGTATTCAGGACTTTTTGTTGCGGAAAGCATGGAAGGATACGTCTCAGGAAAACATAAGGAGGATGGGAGGTAAGTTGAGGCAAGAATGCAGAGTGAAAGTTAAAGCTCTGTACATAGTTTATTTTATTTATTTATTTGTATGTATATATGTGTTGTGTCTATTGATTTATTTATTTATGTCACTTTTATTATCCAGGGAAGTAGACAGATCCAAAGACTCTTTCCAGCTATATCCCAGGCCACAAGGGCAGTAATAAAAACACAAAAATGCAAAAAAAAAAATAATAATAATAATATAGCAGCCATAATAACAGAATATACTGGCTGCCAAGGGTACAGTGTTTACACCAACTCACTATTTGTGCCGAATCAGCAGCAGATACAATTTAAAAGAGGTATAGTATTTACACAGCTTGGCAAAAACAGTTATAAATACAGGTTGTAATTTATTTTTTCAGGAATCTGCCCACTCAGAGTAAGAGACGAGAGACAGGAAGGATCCAGGTGTTACTTACTGAATATGTGCTGGCAAAGAAGGGAAGAAGGCTATCACCTTTAAAGGCCAACATCCCAGCATTCATGAGGGGATGGGGTCTTCCAGCAGTGGACAGCTATGTGTTTGCAGTTGACATGATGTATCTAATTCAAACAGTGTATCATTATTCTGCTGGTGACAGCAAGGAGTGTTGTTGGGATGCAGAATGGATTTCACAGCACTGGTACAGAGTCTGGCAGTAAGAAGGAATTAAACTGGGAAATAATACATGGTGGAGGGGACCATCAGGGTTAGTATGGGTCCACGGCAGTCATGAATACTATTGCAACAAGAGTTAGAGGGGAGTGAAAGGAGAAAGGCATTGATAGATGGTCACAAATGGAGAAGGCCCCTAGTATAAGAGTGACTAGATCATTTAGCAGATTTTCAGGTTATATTTGCGATGAATAAAGGGGACTAGCTCATACTGGAACAGTTATGAACAATCCTTGGAGAAGAGTGTAAAGATGAAAAAGTGAGAAGGGGATTAATGCCTTGGAGCAAACAGAAGAGTGTAAAGGGAAGCAGAGCTAGTGTGATATATAAAGAGCTGTGAGACAGGAAAAGCACAGCATAGCTATGACGTAGAAAATATGTGGAAAAATAGAGAGGGATATTATTCATCACACAGGTATGGAATTCAGTATAGCAGAACATGAACGAGTTGGCAAAGCATAAAAGAGTCAGAAAAATGGTATAGATTAAAGGATTGACAGCGTAAGATTCTATACCATTGGTATCATACTCCCCAGAAGTTATATAGAGAAGGGAGATTGCCCAAAAGTAGTTGCCACAGAAGTAGAGTGAAAGAGGCTAGACATTTTCTGAGAGTGGGAAGGAGCTACGGCATATTGGTCAGAGGACAGGATGTAGCCAAAGAGTATTTTTCGGATGAGTCACCCAGATACTGGACATGTGGGGTAGGGGAGTATGTAGGAATGGAGAATGCATTGAGCCCAAGACATTGTCAGGTTTATGGGTAATGGGGTGGGCTACTGAGTTGTGATTAACAAAGGTATGGCAAATTTTCAGCATAGCTCCTTATGCATCAATTTTAGATGTATTGTCCAGGTTCATGGATAGGATCCTTTTGTCATTCAAGACTTCAGGGATGAATTCAGATAGGCCAAGTAGTTGGGTTATGCTGTGTAAAGCATTAGGTTTCTTGAATGATGTGCTATAGATGTGTAAAAGTCAATGGAATTTGAATGATGTTAGTGGAGGTTTACAGAAATGATTAGTTTGCCTGCTCTGAACATGCAAATAGTACATTTACTCTGAGGCTCAGTGTGATAATGTCTGTGAAGGCTGCCAGCCTAGCTAGATAGAATTTTGTAGATAATTCTAAGTCATTGTAAATATTAATGTAATCCACAGGCTTGTTTTACAAATGTAAAGAGAACTATATGTTATATTTTTTTCAAATATGATTTTTATTGTTTTCTCGTGTTTAAAAGCATTACTGGTCATATGCAAATAACCACCCTTGTTAATAATTGACCAAGCAATTGATATTAGAAATTAACAATATGTTATCTAGAAAAAGGATATAGCCATCACTGTAAACATTACTTGATAGTACTTATTTTAATGTAATTTACGATCTTTGAAATAACACAGACCTTGTTTTATATATCCTCTAGTAGGTTGACCGACATTCTTACTAAGGATGTGTATGTATCATAATATAACCTAACTATATACACTATTTACAATTTGATATCACCTTTGTTTCAAATGACTCCACTCTGATACTTTTTACAAGATTCAGTTTGTGTCTTTAAAGGGGAGTGTTGGTGTTCTGTCCATGGTGTTTCAATCTGAGGCCTACTTCCTTCATTATTTTTAATTTATTTTTCCAATAAAGTATCAATTAGAGTTTTTCAGTATTTCTGATAGTATGCGAGTTTCTTTTGACTTTTTGTAATTAATTTACTTGCTAGTATGTATTTCGTGGTTACGTTTTTGAAGTCTTCCCATGAAGTTTTAGATCTGTCCAGTAAATTTTTTGCTATGTAAAATTTCAATACAGCACATAGTGTTATTGCAATGTGTTTTTCTATATGGATGAGATTATCTGGAATTATGTGGAGTATTGTAGTTTCCCAAGACAGCGTTGTCTTTGTATAACATTTTTTTCTCTAATTTGGATCTTAGTGCACACCACAATTTATAAACATTTTTGCAGCTCCAAAAAAACACGCAGTGTCTCCTACTATTGTGAGATAGAATGGAAAGTAAGGGAAGTGTGCAGATTTAATTTTGTTTGGTAGGGCAGGTGTATGGTAGGCATTGTTACTGATCATGATGTGGGTGTAAATTATTTTTTTAAAAGGGGTCAGTTTCAAGGTGTGTTCTATTGCTGATAGTTTTTTGTTTTGGTGTAATGTTGTTCTTCCCAGTATTTTGAGTATAGGAATGTGTTCTGATATTTGATTTTTATTATTAGTTTGTAAGTGCTGGATAGCATTTTGGATTTAAGTTTTAACATTTTTTGGATCTGTTGGGCTAAGTTTATGTCTTGATCACTTATTTTGATGTTGTAGGTTATTGAATCTACTATGAGAAGTAGTTACCTAATTATTATATTATATTTCCTACTTACCTTTAGGCTATTTCCAAGTCAAAGAACATACCACCATACATAAATGTTGTCCATCGATAGTTTTTTTACTTGGTAGAAATCCCAAACTGTGCAGTTTTTTTTATTATAGGATACTTATCCAGATTTAGCATAGAGTTAGCTAGTTTTATGTTTGGGTTCAGGTGGATTGATCGTAGGAATGTAAGTGTGTCCTTGAGTTGTAGGGATGTTAATAGACTCTGGAAGATTTCACTTTTATTTTTAATTACTGGGTATATTTTTAGTGACTTGAGGATCATTTGATTTATAAAGGGAATAGCTTTTGGATTTATATATGTCAAGTCTAAGTGTTGATAATACAGTTTTATCCACAGTGGGTACCATTCTTTGTTAGTTGGATCATAATTTGTTATTTGAATAATATGGCTAGCACTTATGATCTCATAATATAGCTGGAAGTCTAGCAATCCAAGTCTCCCTTTTTCTTTAGGTATTGTTAGTCTACAATAGCTTATTCTAGTACTTTTGGGATGCCATATGAATTTTGCAAGCTGAGTTTTCATTTTATTAAAAAATGTATTTGGCATGTTAATAATAATAGCATTTAGTTGGTATAGGATTTTTGGGAGAATATTCATTTGTATTATTACTGCTTTAGATAAGGGGGATAGTTTTAGGTTTTTCCATCTGTTTATATCATTCAAAGTATTTGAGCATGTTGTGTTTAGGTTATTATTTAATGTGTATATTTGAGAGTGATTAAAATGTATGCCCAGATATTTTAATGAGTAGTTTACTTTCATTTTTGTCTCTGGAAAATAGAACTCTTTATGACTAAGGGGATTTAGTGGGAAGATAATTGATTTATTGGGGTTTATTTCATAGTTTGATACTTTGGAGAATTTATCAATAGATTTAAGATTTTTTTTAGATCAGTGTTTGGCAAATCAAAATATATATCTAAATTGTCAGCGAAAGCTGTATATTTTATTTGGACTTTGGAAATTTGCATGATGTGGTGGTATGTTCTTTGACTTAATTGTAATAATAGTGCTTCAATGTATATGTTGCACAAGTAAGGGGATAATGGGCATCCTTGTCTTGTCACATTAATGATTCTGATTGAGTTTGACGATAATGGGCATCCTTGTCTTGTCCCATTAATGATTCTGATTGGGTTTGAGAATAATGGGCATCCTTGTCTTGTCCCATTAATGATTCTGATTGGGTTTGAGGATAATGGGCATCCTTGTCTTGTCCCATTAATGATTCTGATTGGGTTTGAGGATAATGGGCATCCTTGTCTTGCCCCATTAATGATTCTGATTAGGTTTGAGGATAATGGGCATCCTTGTCTTGTCCCATTAATGATTCTGATTGGGTTTGAGGATAATGGGCATCCTTGTCTTGTCCCATTAATGATTCTGATTGGGTTTGAGGATAATGGGCATCCTTGTCTTGTCCCATTAATGATTCTGATTGGGTTTGAGGATAATGGGCATCCTTGTCTTGCCCCATTAATGATTCTGATTGGGTTTGAGGATAATGGGCATCCTTGTCTTGTCGAATTAATGATTCTAATTGGGTTTGAGGATAATGGGCATCCTTGTCTTGTCCCATTAATGATTCTGATTGGGTTTGAGGATAATGGGCATCCTTGTCTTGTCCCATTAATGATTCTGATTGGGTTTGAGGATAATGGGCATCCTTGTCTTGTCCCATTAATGATTCTGATTGGGTTTGAGTGTTTTTTGTTTATAAAGAGTATCGTGGTTGCATTTCTATATAAAGTCTTGACCATATTTATGTATTCCTGTGGAATATTAAACTCTTGTAGTAGTTTAAGAAGGAAGCTTAGATTTACTCTAGCAAATGCTTTGGATGCATCAACTGACAGTGTGTATCTCAGGCATCTATCCTTGGCTAAGAGATGGATTAAAGAGTCTATTGTGAGTGCGTTATCCCAAACCTTCCTGTGGCTCATAAACCCTAATTGCTCTAGGGATATTATACAGGATAGTACTTTTTTTAATTCTGTATGCTAATATTGTTGATAATATTTTGATATCTATATTAATAAGAACTATAAGTCTGTAGTTGCTAGGGTTTGAGACATCAGAATTTGGTTTGCAATGAGAATAGTCTTTGAGTTGTTTATATAAGGATCAGTGATCCCATACTCTGTTATGCAATTGTACATACACCCTTACTAGGATAGATGTGATTTGGTGCTTAAATTTCTTGTAAAATTCTGCAACAAAACTGTCTGGTCCTGGTGTCTTCCCTGGTTTCATCTTATCTATGGCTACTTTAATTTCTTCTGCTGTTAAAGGGGCTTTTAGATTTCTGATTTGTATTTCATTCAGAAGTGGGAAATTTAAGTCATTAGTAAATTGCTGATATATAACTTCCTGAGATTGTTCTTGTGGGCCAAACAAGTCTTGATAAATCTCTTCAAATCCCTGTATAAGTTCATTGTCTGAGTTTGGGGTTGTATTTTTGTAGTTTATTTCCTTTATTTTGGTGGGGGCAGTTTTTGCATTAATGGTTCTTGCTAACATTTTTGAGGGGTTGAGCCCACTCTGCATATTTGCATAATAGTTTTATTTCCTTGATATAATATTGTTGTGTTTGTAACTTATATAGATGTTTCTGCACATTTGTCATTTGTTTCTCTAGGTCAAGGGAGTGTTTTTTTTTTTTTAGTTCTAACTTTATGTGTTTTATTCTATTTTCTATATTGCTTATTTTTTCTTTGTTTAGTTTTTTTTATATACTGATGCCTTTTGTATTAATATTCCTCTTAAAACAGCTTTGGTTGCTTGCCATCGTCCATCATAAGGTATTTTGGTTGCAGTGGTATTATTTTCTAGTTGGGTAAGGGTACTTGCAATTTCTTTGCAACTTATTTTCTACTGATTAGATTAGGATTTAGTGACCAACTAGTTGAGGTATTTGCGGGGTGTTTGGATTTTGCTTCTTTTATCGTAATAGTTATTTTCAAGTGATCCAAGATGGATCTGGGCTCTGATTTGTATATGATTTCGTTATTGGCTATATATTCAGAGATTAGGAATATATCTATTCTGCACCACAATTTTTGATAAGGTGAAAAATATGTGTATTTACTGACTAGTTTGTCTGATCTATGTATTTCAAAGGGGTCTATCGGGTTACAATCCTGTATTAGTTCTGACAAAATGGTGATGACTTGGGAAGGTTGTTTGTTCTTTTTATTTGTTCTATCCCTAACAGTCATATTCCAATCACCTCCTATTATGAACAGGTGATCAGGGATTTTTGTTAACAGGTCATAAATCTCGTGTAAGAAACCTTGTTGGTTCATGCATGGTCCAGATACATTTAGAAGTAATAGTATTTTTTTATACAGTGAATGTGTACATGTAAAGTAGCACCATCTTCCATTTGGGTCTGCATTAGACTTTAGTATATTCCCTTTAAAAGATTTATTTTTCAATTATTATTATTACAGTTCCTTTGGATGTTGTGCTGTCCCTGTTGCTATGAGTTGCTGTATCCATTTTTGTTTTTATCTATTCCCCATTGTTCTGTTGTCATATGGACAACATTTCTTGTAGGAAAGTTACCCCTGAATTGGCTTGGTAAATTAAATGCATAACTAGCTTTTTCTTACTTTGATTTTGCAGGACTTTTATATTCCACAAGTCCACACTTATCATCACTTAAGAATTACTTATAGACTAGTCCAATATGTGTAACTTGACTGGCAAGGACCTTTGTGAATGTTAGTGTGTGCATGGAAATGTTTTGACAGTAATAAATGTGTTAAGGTGACATCGTACTCTTTCAGTAAACCCCCTCCGTGCCAAACCACATATATCCCCTAACTGAAAGAGATAAACAAACATATGTACATTTTAACATAACTGGTGTAATAGTCATTGTGTATTCTATATCTAACCAAGTGCAAAC
The DNA here is from genome assembly GCF_019279795.1 of Protopterus annectens. Lineage (NCBI taxonomy): Eukaryota > Metazoa > Chordata > Ceratodontiformes > Protopteridae > Protopterus > Protopterus annectens. The sequence continues at coordinate 1,649,428,950 of NC_056729.1, forward strand.
TATAATACAAACCACTTCTGATGTTCCAAGACACATCAGACTGCTAGCTGACGTCCACTCTTTCCAAACAGCCTAAGTATAATTGATTAACTTGACAATATTTCTAACCTTATATGGTTTAGGGTTAAAACTATTTATGGTACAGGTATGTGACATTGTGCCTATTCTTTATGCTTAGAAGTTAGCCTGTGTATAGTTTACATACTGTGTATCTATTTTACCTGCTTGGAGTGAAAGGGATTTTTACTGTCTTAAGAGTTCTTATATATAGGGTAGCAAGTTGTATTTATCATAGTTTATGTTTTCCTGATTAATAAGCATAGTCTGTATATTCTTCTAGTATTAACAATGTTAACTTGCCCCCCTGCATTACTTAATAGTAAGGTGAACAGATTACTGGCTGGAGCGATAAATTTCCTTTCAACTCTAATCTAGTATATAACATTTCCCCTTTTTCCTTTTACGCCCCCTCCATCTCATTATTGACTTCCTTCATGTTTTAGTTCAGCTTGCAGAGATTTTCAAGGTTTTCAAAAACATTTTGATAGCTTTAGCAGTACTAATTTAGACTTAGTGCTTTACAAATTCCTATGATTACATGGGTATACTTCGCAACTGAAAACATCAGCAGTACATTTAACTGTACTTACAAGTAGAAAATTATTTTGTTTAAAGCCCTTATCCTTCCCATAATTACAGTTCCATATATTCAAAGCATTTTCTTTAACTATGCTTTGAATTAATCTGCTTAGCATTGACTATAAATGTCTCTCAACAGACTTATAAATCTCCAAAATCACAGTCTCTAAAACCACATTTTTTTTTGCATTTTATTTTTTCCCTGTAACACTTCAGTTTGATACCTGTTCTTCGGCATTGTGGTTGATCTTTAGGCGACTCTCCAGTCCATTTTGAAGTCAATCTTATTTCTGTTTTCATTGCTGGGTGTTTATTTTGGGTTTCCATCAATTCAGGTGCCATATTTGATTGAGATCAGCAGAGGTGGTGGGTTTGAGGTACTTAGGCTGCCAGAGTTAGTGATCCAACCTATAAACTCACGCAGAACCAATTTTGGTGAGATCATGTGTTGGTAAGCTCACAGTTCATGGCTGGTTGTGCGACTTCCTGTTCTGGGTCTGCTTTCAAATATTGGAACGGTACTGGAGAAGTCTGCAGCTAAAAGGTACTGAAAATATATTTTACCCTTGTTTTAATGAGGGTTACGGGGATAGAATTATTCAGATGGATTTAGATGCATTTTTCCATGTAAGTGATCATTAGTAAGTAGCAAGTAGCATCCACTTATTTGCCAGGAGCCTCATTAAAAGTTTTTAAGAAAGCAGCCTTTGCATTCTCAGTATTACTTATCTGGGAAGAGTTACTGTTGACTTGAAAAACAAGAATTGCTGGATATCTTATTTGGAACTTGATTTTTTTGCTCAGCAGATACGCGCATTAAGGTGAGAGTGCTTGTTTTTGTTGTTTAATAGGTAAAGGCAGGTCTTGGGCTATAGTTACTTTATGTCCTTTCCAGGTTATATATTTTTTGTTTTTTGCTGCTTGTAAGATTAAGTGGACATGAGAGGCATTCATGATTCTTATATAAACTTGTCTAGGAGCTTCTATTATTTGCAATTTCCTCAGTGCACAGTGGATTTTTTCTATGGCTATCGATTGGGCCAATTCACTGTTTTCTAAAATTAAGTCGAAGATTTCTTTAGTTATGGAAGGTAGTTGCACTTGTTCAAAATTTTCAGGGATGCCTCTGATTAGTAGATTGTTTCACCTTGATCTGGCCTCTAAGTCAATTAGCTCCTGGTGGATTTGTTTCACTGAGTTTTTCATGCTACTGGTAGTCTTCTCGATCTCACCAATTTTTATCTCGTTGGTTAGGGGTTTTGCTTCATTTTTTTCAAGTCTAAAGAGAATTTGTTCCAGGTTGTTTCCGAAGGAGGTTAATTTTGTAGAGAAGGTCTGAATTTTTTCCTGGAATGGCGTTAAGGCTGCTTTGAATTCATCTATAAAAATTTTGGGGTTCTGGGTTTGTTTTGGTATGCCAACTTGTTGCTTCATAGTTTTCTGTCTTTTTGTGCATATCTCCTTTTCTGGTGATGCTAGTAACGATAGTCTGTTTTTTGTAGTTAGAGTTTCCATTTGTTCATTGGTTTTGTTTTTAGCTTTGTTCCTCTTTTTATTTTTTATAGATTAACGTTTTACCAGTTGGTGAGGCCCGTTCACATGTGCTTGAATCTCTGTGCAGCAGTCGCTTCAGTTCTAATAGTAAGTAGTCAGTTTATGATTCTTTTTTAGGAAATAAGCACTTTTCTTCAGTTAGTATTTATTTCACTTGCTGGATTAACTTTTTTCGGAGGTTTCTTTTGAAGCAGTGGTCATCTGATTGGGTTAGATTAGTGATTTCTTCTAAGAGCTGTCTGGAATATGTGCTGTCTAGCTGGCGACCATCGGAATCTCCAGAGAACTATATGTTATGATTAAACTATATGTTGTACTGAGCTTCAAAAATATAGCCACAATGCACCCTGCTGGAAGAAAGCTGTTTAGTAAAGAATTACCACTGTGTTTGATCTCAAGCTCAGAGACAGGATGTCTCAACCAGCAAATTCTTTCTATTGTTTTAAGACAGCGATAATTGTTAGATTTTACATGTAAAAGTGTCTTTTTTTGCTGTGGCTTCTTGGCCAGGTGCAGCTTACAAAGAAATGTAAATTTTGAGTTTCAGTTAGCATGGGAACTAAAGGAGAAGTGATAAAAATGATGTAATGTGAAATTAATCAGTAGTACTGGGTATTATTAATTTAAGACTTTCTCAGAGAGAAAGACTGAGCATTTTGTATCTTGATCTAGATCTGACAAAAATTCACCAGGCACTTGCTTTGCTCTGTATGTAAGTAATATTTAGAACAGTGTTATCTCTTTGAGTTAGATAGAAATTTAGCCAGATTAGTTTAGCTGTTTTCTATATTTATGTCAGACTATCTTACACTATTGTTTTAAAGTTCCTGTGATTTCAGAACTCTTAATTAGCACTGTGTTGAACTGATGAGATTTGTCTTGTGTTGGTGGTATGGCGGTAGCGTTGTTACCTCACAGCAAGAGGTTCTCCCGTTCGATTCTCGGCTTGGCTTGGGAGTGCCTTCTGTGTGGAGTCTGCATGTCCTCCCGGCGGTTGGGTAGTGTTCGAAAGACATGCGTGCATGAATGGGCATGCCTTCGTTGAAGATTGGGTGTTGAGCTGGCACCTCGGCATTTCGTAAAAATCTACTGCCAATTGTTAGGGGATCGGAGTTCTGCTGTGGCGACACCTTACTGGGAAAAAGCCAAAAGACAAACATTAATAACTATTTTTAAACCTTTCAACTGTGATTATTTTGTGTAGAGATAATTTAAGCTCTGAGAGTGTACTTGCATGTATTTGGTGATACTGTATAAGCCACTCCAATAGCCTTAGCCCTGGGTTATACTTACTATTTGGATAACAGTAATAGCACACAGTGAAATTTGTCACCCTTTGGGAAGGGCCTTATAGTAGCTGATATTAGTGGTTGGTGACAGTCAGTACTACCTTATATTCTGGGCAGAAAGGAGGCATAGCTTGAGAACCTGTGCAAGCCTTCCCCAGGAGTGTCTGTATGTTTGTATATAAATCAAATCATAAAGTGTGTGTGTCAGCTACTTGGGCAGGGACACGAAGCACTGGTTGGACAGAGAGGGTGCTGGAGGTTTAGCTTGACCACTAGGCTGAGATCTGGACATTATAGCTGTGCCAGTGGGGAATCTTACTGGGGATCTGGAGAGAAAGGGAGAAACCATCCTCAGACTGAATGTGATCTCTCTGTGCTCTTAAGGGAAATTGTACTTTACTGTGTGTGCTTATTATCCTCCCAATGTGCATGCCCCTCACTGGTGCTAGTGGTGAGGATTAAGGCTCCTAGATTACTGGGCCAGTGCACAGGCATCACAATATCTATTAGATTTTTGTAAATATTTTATATTTTAATGTGGTTGCATTGCTGTTGAATTGTTCTTTGGTCCTTGTGTTTATCATATAATAAAGACTGCAATTATAAATGACCACATCACCTGCTGAGGTTAACATTTCCTTGTTGCAGCTGTCCCAGTAGTACACATTAGGTTTGGAAACTCTCCTCCAGATTTACTAATCTTCCATGCAGGACTAGCTTAGTCCTGCATGGAAGTGGCCATTTAGGAGCAGGATGGCAGAACACCATGCGTATTAATGAGGCACGCTGCCTAAGTTCCTAATCTTACATGGTGAGTGTAAGAGTGCAGGGGGTGTGTCTGAGAGCAGAGCTCTCAGAATATACACTCTCCCACAATGGAGAACAGCAGAAAGGCGTAAGAAATGAGCAAGACTGGTCATAGCTATCCGCATATCCCCAGCAACATTCCCACATGTGTACAACAGCAATAGCAGATACAAATAAAATGAACAAACCCATTTTTTTTATTTTAAAATCCGATGAAAGCTAATCGTAGGTGCGCAGGTGTGCACAATCGCTTAGCTACAGTTAATGCAGCTTAAATGGCTGAAGAGGATAACAAGGAAGATACATGCAAATGAAGCAGCATAGCAATAGTGTAGTGGGCAGAGCATTTACCTTACGAGCAGGCATTCTCGGTTTGAGTCCCACTGCAGCACATTCAATTTTCCATGGCAAAGCACGTTATGACCAATATTTTTGTTACATAACCCACTAAATAACATACATTTGTGAACTGGAGTAGTGCATTAAATGCACATGTGAGGTGTCAATGCCATAATGAATAAAGCACTAGTAAGCAGGTTTAAGCTCGTTTGTGCAGGGGTAAGCAATGTGCACACAGGTTAAGCAATTTTGAAGCTAACTCTCTGTAAGCATACGTAAATGGAGGTTAGCAGTGCTTACCCTCGTGCAAACCCATGCAAACCCGCTTACAACTGCTCAAAAGTGCCTTAATCACTCTGTATGCAACAACCCTTGTTCTGCCTACCAACAAAATAAGCAGCCTTGCAGATCTTGAACCCAGGACCCTATATACTATAGTCACAGTAGTTAACCACCAAGCAATCACAGCAGTATAAAAGAATGCTGTATCACCAAACAAGTCCTCACTATAGTGAAATCAAACTGAACCTGTGAAAGGAATCAGTATACAGTCATATGTTCCATAACCCACTACATAACATAAATATGTGAACTGGAGTACAGCATTAAGCCCAGAAGTGAGGTGTAATTGTAACAGAGTGTTGAAGTCCCCAATAAAACACAAGGACCCCATACACTGTACGTACGCATTAATCATGGATACCAGGCAGCTATATAAGATGTAATGAATAAGAAATCAATGCCAAAAAGAAAATATAATGCAAAGTCTAATGTAAGCAATGTTAAGCATTGCACAGGCCAGCTTAGGAGGTGTAAGCAATGTGTAGGCCAGCAAACTCATTGTGCCCAGTGGTATACCCCTTTAAATAATGGCAACCTTAGGTAAGCAGGTTTGCCCATAGCTTAGCCTTTTCAAAACTGGCCAATCATGGAAAAGTGTGGGAAATCAGCCCTACTTAAACCCAACAGGTGGGAATGCATCTCATAATTGGTGGTAGCTTCCCCTTGCAGGCACCATATCAGGAAGGGGAGAGGGTGTGCACTTTTGGTTGCAGCCTGGTGCATCCAGGAGTCCAGAGTAATGAGTCCAGAGTAATGGCAAGACTCCTTGTCAAAGACCATGATCAGCGACTGCTGCAGGGCCAGTACCAGGGTTCCCAATATAAGGTGGAAGCCTGGGACCGTCTCTTCTGTGACCTCACCAGTGCCACTGGCATACCCCGAACTGGTGAGCAGGTCATGCATCACTATGCTGACCTGAAGTGGCATAAGGGGGACCACTTGGACCAGTGGATCCAAGAGGCTAGAATGGCAGGGGCTGTACCAGCTGTGTGTATCACCCCACTATGTGTGCATTAATTGCCAGGTCATGTATATCATGGATAGGTATGGCTAAATATTCTTCTTATGTCCTCCACAGCTGCAAGTGAGCAGGCTGCGAACCAGGAGGCCCATGGAAGTCACCTGGAGAGGTTGCGATGCGAGGCAGGTCAGTAATGCTCTTGCATTTACTGTCATAGGAAATAAATCTAAAAGTATTAGTAAATTAATTGTCTGTATAAAACCTGTATTGTTTAAGGCAAGTACTGCATACACCAGAGAATATGGCAGGAAGAGTCTCATATAGTTTGTATGTAAATAAAAGCGTAATAGCCTGACAATAAAGGTCCAACTGTTGGACTGCATGTGTATACTCTGGTATCATATGGTAATGTAGATTTGCAAAAACATGGTAGATCCAGCAAACAGTGGACCAAAATCCGTTTATTAAAGGAAGGAGGAAAAAACATACCGGTTTCGGCCCTTAGGCCTTCCTCAGTGTTTGGACAAACCCGGAAATACAACTGATTGACACACATCTATGAGAACAAAGCTGGCACACTAGGAACTCCCCAAAACCTTATGAGATTAAGAAGCCATGGATGTCCCATTTACACCCCCATGTTGTCAAGCTGTGGCCAGAGTGTGTACAGTAACAGAGTGAGATGTATGTGCATAATAGTAATCTGTAATCTGGTACTGTTTGTGGCAACATTCAGGTAGTGCTAACAAACATTCCTCCTACAAATCTGTTAGATACCAACACTGTGCCCAGAAATACAAGAATGATATCCTTTACTGATACTGTTTACATTGGTATTTTATGGCATTGTGACTGATGCAGGTGCTCTGAATAATGAGGTATTACTCATCACTGTCGCCCACACTGTCCTACAAAATATAACTGTCTAGGAAATCTGTATAAGAGTGTTGTAATACAATGTCAGAATGCAAAAGCACAGGAGAGTTATAAGACAGAAAGCAGATAGGAGATATACAGCAATATCTATAGAGCACACACAACTCTGATGGACAGTCTTTAAGTTGTAGCAGACACAGCCCAGGTCTGAATCCTGAGAGTGGAAGTAGGCTGCATACAGAATCATACCCCACAACTGTACAGATAAGATCAGAATGTCCAGTATATGGGCCCATATCAGCTGCCTGTCAGCCTGTCCCCTAGAAATAAAAACCTTTATACCCTGTACTAGTACTGCTTATTCTGGTATTGTAAGGGATAGTGAGTGTTGCAGTTATTCTGAATAATAAAGTATCACTGATCACCGCCACCCACACTGTGCTACATAATATAACTATGTAGGAAAGCATGTATATGTGTATGTCAAGACACTAAAGGTTGAAGAGGGCAATAGTCTAGATATGTCGCGGTACACCTGCATGTGGTCAAGACATGGCCAGAGTCTGTGCAGAAAGAGTTGGATAGCTATGTGCATAACATCAACCCAGAATCTGGGAGTATGAGTAGAAACAGTTAGTTAGTGTTAACAAACATTCCCTTCACAGGCATACCAAGTAAGAGGTGAATACTGCAGGTAAAACCAGTTCATGTATAACGATAATGCCACCCATATCATTGTCCAAACTAAGACTATAGGGTAGCGTAGTAATACTTGTAAGGTACAGATAACAGCACTGACTAGGAAAGTAATGTGGACTACAGGAATATACTACTTATTACTTGATATCTTCCCCCCACCATATCTCCAACAATGAACAACATACCCACCCCAACCAGTATGTAATGACTCCAATGTTCTGATTATGTCCTTTTGGTTGATAAATATATTTATTTGTTCTCATGCATGTGCTATATTGAATTATTCCATCATTGGTGGCATGGTGCCATTGATGTACCTGCATGCTGTTCTTATTACCACTGTGATCCCATATATGCATGTGTTCTGTTCGCTATGCCACTGCTCCTTATCTGGTGTCTGGGTTAATGGGAATATCTATGCATGCTCTTATACCTAACCCTGGAATGTGTTGACTATTACTAACTTACATATGATGATAAAATCTAAACATTATAGCACATTTGGGAAGGCCGGTCCCAGCAGACCCACCTGTCCCACCTCAGCTGGCTGTGGCACCGGGCACCAGCATGTCTGGGGCCCAACCCAGGACCTCCGTGTCCATTGGTCCTGGACCACCTTCAGGTGGAACTACCTCAAGGGATGGGGCTTGCCCCCCTGGGAGAGGGTGTGGACAGGAACCTGTCACCCCTCCCCAGGTCCAGGTCATGGCTTGTAGAGAGCTCAACCAGCAGTTAGGTGATCTACTACGCCAGCTCAAGGACTGCATGTTACAACTAGTGGGTCAGCCTGGCTCTGCGACTCAGCCCCCAGCACAGCCACCTTTGGGGCTGTGAAGGTGCAGTGGTGACCGCCCATGGGTTGGGATCTCAGTCTCACTGTTTCCACTAGGGGGCTCATGGGCTTCCAATTACCTAATATCCCTCTCCATCAAGGTGTTTACCCTCCACATGTGTCATATACTGCCCCTGTATGCGTCTTGTTTGTCTTGTCTGTTAACCTACCCAACCTTCCTCCCCAAATATACCTACTATCCCTCCCCAACATCCCACTCTCACCTGAAAAAAAGGGCAATCTGTTCCCAAAATAAAATCTCATCCCATACATAGCTGTCCATTTTGCACGTGTCCACTGGACACATGTAATCTGGTCTAACTGGCATCACAACTTATTATTGTTGTCCTCATCCCTCTCTCCCAGGGGTTTGAGTGCCCAAATCTACCTCCAAATTCAGTGTATATGCACAGCTGTTGCAGTAGAAGAAATGGGCAGCTATGGGCCTTCCCTACAACCTTCCTGCACATCCCTAGCTATTTTCCCTACTGCCCCTTTTTCACCACTTTCCAATCAACCTTTTTTTCTTTTCTTTTAAAGAAATTAGCGCGGGGGTAAGTGGGAGTAAGCACTTTTAAGCAGCAGTAAGCGGTTTTAAGCCTGTTTGCGTGGGGATAAGCAATGCCTACACAGGTTAAGCATTTTAGAAGCTGTGTATAAGAAACTTGTAACCGGAGGTTAGCAGTGCTTACCTCCACGCGAACTTGCGCAAACCCGCTTCAACTGCTCAAAATTGCCTTAATCACTCTGTATCCAACGGCCCTTGTTCTGCCTAGCAACAAAATAAACAGCCTCTGCTAGGCTGGAAGCCAGGACCCTGCATACCATAGCCAAAGTGATTCACCACTAAGCCATGTCAGATAAACATAACCCTGAATTTTTCAAAAACATATCATCCAGCCCAGTCATACAACAGTAGAGGGAATATATTCCAACATGTAGATGTATGTGTGTGTGTGTGTGTGTGTGTGTGTGTGTGTGTGTGTGTGTGTGTGTGTGTGTGTGTGTGTGTGTGCGTGTGTGTGTGTGTGTGTGTGTGTGTGTGTGTGTGTGTTGTGTGTGTGTGTGTGTGTGTGTGTGTGTGTGTGTGTGTGTGTGTGTGTGTGTGTGTATATATATATTACTATCTACATAGGTATAATCTATCTATGTAGATATAGATATAATATAGAAATATATACATATATATATATATATATATATATATATATATATATATATATATATAAATATAAACATATATACATACAAATGCATACATCTATATATATATATATATATATATATATATATATATATATATATATATATATATATATATATATATGTCTATATATACATCTATATGTCTATATATATATATATATATATATATATATATATATATATATATATAGTTATATATGTAATATATATATATATATATATATATATATATATATATAGCAAGTTATATATGTAAGCATATATATATATATATATATCTAGATAGGTATATATGGACATACATCTGTACATAATAATGGGAACATAACATAGACATATCTGTCCACATGCACTGTTACTGGGGTTGAGAGGCCCCAAACAACATACATCCTGTACGAATAAGTATCCCCCCCAACAGCCAAACATGTCCAGCCTGCAATACACTATCAACTGGACCTGAGGCAACACGGGCACAAGATGTTAACAGTACTCCATCCTACCTGTATGATGTTAGGCTGGTATAAGTAACATATCATGCAGTACAGTCTGGCTCCCATAGGGAATGTACAATGTGGATGCAATCACCATCCCTAGGATACATATACACAGACACATATATGCAGATACAGATATACATATATATATATATATATATATATATATATACATATATATATATATATATATATATATATATATATATATATATATATATATATATATATATATATATATATATATTAATATGTAACTACACATACACATGCAGATATATGTATGGTAAGATACATATGTAGAAGGTGCACACAATATGGAACAGCCACTATGCCTACAGTTACCAACTTACCAGCCGGACGATGTATGAGACACCCATACAAATGACAGTCATTGCCTGCAACATATACCCACAGAGAGGTCAAAGAAAATAACACCACACACAGGTTTGCATAAAAGGGAACGCTTTATTTGTGTACTAATACAGTTGTATATGCCATGTAATAAAGCTGTTTAGACATGGACATCCATATAAACTGAGTAATGCAACTGTGAAACAGTTATACTAATACAGCAGTCTGGAAAGGTTTACAAATGTTGCTGTCCAGGCCACGGCCTTCAAGTAGTACAATTGTGAAGACAGACTGGGCCACAGGATACCTAACAATCAACAGTAAGTAATGCAGATGTATAGTTCAGCAGCCTCTATCTACACTCTGTAGACAATCCCTAGGGGATAAAGACCTCAGCTGACATAATGGGATGTAACTGTTACATAACAAGGCATAACTGACACCATCACAAGCACACTGACAAACAGAACAGTCTGTATGGCAGGAGGCAGTAGGCTTGCATTTACCCAAGGGGGATTGTATAGTAATGTACATCTAGATACCCTAAGGCAGCTTACCCTGATACCCTGACATGTTGTAACAGCCTAGGTTAGGTATGGTGCACCCCCCTGACTCAATAATACAGGGCCATATACCACTGTTACACACACTGGCCTCTGGAGTGCATAATGGCACACATGTATTGTACAGGTGAAGCCCACACATATATGGCCCCAACCCCACCGTATCTGTGGGGGACACAACAGCAGTGGACTGATGGCAGGAATGATAGCATGACATAATCACAGCCCACTAGAGAACAAACCCTGGCAGCATGTCATATGTGCAAAGCCTGGTATGTAGGTGGAGGACAGAGGCTAGAGCACAGGCCCATATGTGGAAAACTGTTATATATATAACTATAACTGTTATACATATATGTATATATAGATGGATCTAGGACTTTTGAACAAAAGATCAAAAGCCCAAATCCATTATCACCGAACACACTTTATCGAAAGCGCTTTCACTGAAAAAGCCCTTTTGTTAAAGTATGTTAAAAAAAAACATAAAGTCTACTTGAATTCAGGGGGGCAAGACCCCCAGCACCCCCCAATGTGGGGGCTGTGCCCCCCACACCTGTCCCTATTTTAATATTCTCACTCCAAGGTCACACTACAGTGGGGAAAAAGGAATTTCCCCTTACCACACCGTAGTATGACCAGAACAACAAGCATACTTACACGAAAGTGCTGCTTCGGTGAACAGCACTTTCGCGCAAGTATGCTCACCAACTTATGATTCGGTGAAAGATGCAGTCGAGCATCTGATCGGAACCCATAAAGATATATGTATATATAGATATGCATATATATATATATATATATATATATATGTATAAAAATATATAACTATATATGTACATCCTATGTGTACAGATATGCCTAGCTATGTTGATATACATGTAGATATCTATAACTATATGTGCATACATATCTATTCTGATATACCTACTACTGTCAATATATATGTAGATATTCATACGTATATGTGCATATGTATTTCTATCTGTATATGTGTAGACACATATTGCTCTGTATATGTATATATAAACACCTATATATATATATATATATATATATATATATATATATATATATATATATATATATATATATATATATATTGCTATGTATATGTATATATCTGGGTGTTTATATGTATATACATAGATATGTCGATATATATATATATATATATATATATATATATATATGTGTATATATCTGTATAGATATTTGGATAATTATATATACATATATTTTCACCATATGTCCTGAACATGGAGTATAGCCCTACCTCAGCCCCTATAGTCCCAACTTCATAGTGCAAGGGGATGTCAGGTATGTATAGCAGGTATATTTGTAGACTATTGCTATTGTAATTGGGATTGTCTTTACAGACATGGTGTGTGTCAGAGGTCACATCTGCTTTTAACATGTGCACCATTGGCTACTGACAGACATCCTAAGGACATCATAGTACAATACCACTGCTAGCACGTCATGCTCCTGTGGACTACAGCAGAGATATTGGCCAATATATGTGGACATTCTGACATACTCTGGACAGTCCAGAGGAATACACAGAACCCCTTAGTGCAAGACGTGGACCAAGCCTGACAATGTGGATGTTAACAGCCATGTAGATGGGTATAACACGTAATGACTGGTATACATTTACCCCCGTAGGTTATGCATTCACACACCCCTGTCTGTCCTGACACATAATAACCACTGGTACAGAGGTGCCATGGCCACATACTACCCAGTAGATATTGACATACATCTGTACAGCATCCCACTGCTCTGTCTGACATACATGACTGTTAAGGGAGGCCCAGCAGCAGTACATCTGGCAAGTATCTGGACATGACACTAAGCAGCTAGGCATGTAACAATGCACTGTGCAAGCAACAGGCAGACTGGCTCATCACTGGCCTACATTTCCTATTGGGAAATGCACATGTACCTGCATATATAGCAGGCTCTACAGGCATGTCACAGCACAGGGTAAGATACACCTGTGTGAAAGTGCATAACCACAACCAATGTGAACTCAGCCAAAGTCACATATTGTAAGCTAGCATAATATTGCAGTATATGGACTATCTGTTCAACACCATCCTCATCTGTGCCACTCACACACTAACCCTACATATACTGGGCTACTACACAGAGTAGTCTGATGCCTGTCTGTGGTATGGGACATGTGTGTATATGGCCATACAAACATGTAAGCTGATAAGGTAGCATACAGTGGAGCAGCATGTAACATCAGATAGAACAGGACCAAGAACAATGACATCTACCACAGGCTGTACAAAGGCCAAAGTACATATTACCATTACACGTACTGTTGACATTCACCATAAGTACACAGACCTCAGTACTGTACACACAACCACAGGATGTCCAGGTTATGTCATCAAATATAACCCCTACTATACTTAACATGTGTAGCAGTCTGATATCTCACTGGCTTGTTATCAGATATGATGTCACTAATTATGGTGTACAGCACATATGCACCTCTTACTGCATGACATATGTAGAAAGTTTGACAGAGTTGTGGCTGGAGGCACATGCAGAGGGCCAATATTGACATGTTGCTGTGATAACCTCATAAATTTACTGTTGTAACAGGGTTTGTTGCAACATATGTCATATGAGGGATGTGAAGCCAGTAACTCTCATGGCTGTCACCACCTACAGACTGCAATCCTCACACTACCTTCTGCAGTTCTCAGATAGATGCTCTGTAGGTAACACATGAAACAAAAGGCACCACACACTGCCCAGTCTTCAGATGACCCTACAGATGGGGGTTTCCTCACACACATAGCACTGACATGGCAGGTATTAAAACATGTAGGACAGCCATATCCACACACTCCCTGTTAAACCAACATTACTCCAAATTCAGTATACCAGCACTTACAGTCTGTAGTCAGGTCAGGTGCATCCCCCTCCTGTGTGTTGCCCTGTTTCCACAGTGTATGATGTTAGAGGTCGATCCCCAATCCATCTGAGATGCTGTTTGCCAAACAACAGATCAAATTCCTGCTTACAGTGAATGTAAAGGCCCAACACCAACATGATGTTCCTAGATATTGGAGTGTGTTTCCATGCAATAGGCTATGGGAATGTTACCACAGCTGTTCCACATGCACTCAGCTAGAGAAGGGCTACAATACATGCAGAGGCCATCAGCTGATTATGATCATCACTTAAAATACACAAGCTGCTGCCTAAGCAAAGCAGGTGTAAGTCTCCACATCCATGAGAGAGGGAGTGAGAGAGGCAGACAGAAGCAAAGAAAAGTCAGGGAGGGGTGGGAGAGTAAAATATAAGCATGTTTGTGTCACATACCTACCAGTACAGGGTATAAAACCCCTGATGACTATATAGTGCTATCACATGTCTGTGTAGTTATTGGATGTGCCACATAGGTTACATGTTGAGGAGCCCTCAAAACTTATATGTGATGGTGAGTGACATCTGCAACAGGGATATGGTAGCTATATGGTAGGTGCAGCGTCATCACAGTCACACTCTCACAGGGATGCACACACAGTGACACACCTGGCAGGGCCAGGAATACAACTCATCACTAGTGAGATTGCCACAACACATTACTGTGCAGGTATCACATGCACCACAGGGGTCATATGGAGGTTATATGGGCAAAGGGTATGTGGCGTCATCTGACATCAGACAGCATGCTTCAGTATGCCAATGGGGGTTGTAGTGAGTGTGAATGTGGTCCTACGTATCATACAACACACACAATGACACAAGGTGTCAGAACTGACATGCATTGGTGCATTGCTTCATGGGTGTGTAGAGGTCGACTGTGCCAGATGACTATACAAGGCTAGGTGATGGGTGTACCTTGGCATCAGGCCACATGACAATGGTCTGCATTGTGGCTCAGGGGTGTAGTGACTGGATTTGAGCACACAGGTGGGTATTGTATTCACCATCCTGTCACCTGGATGACTATTGCATGTGGCAAATGCTGTGCATTGCTTGCCATGTATGTATTCCATAGTCCATGACATGGACAGTGTCTGGGATGTGCACACCTCCCACATGCATGTACAGTGACATGTGGAACTGTACCTGGGGTTTCTGGCCCATGATGTGTACACAGATTGTTATCATCAGATGTGCCAGTTCTGACCTCATGTAGAGGTAACTGTTAATGGACCCTAGGTTGACCCAGCACCTACCCTGCTAGCATGATACTGGTATTCCCTGGTGTCAGTGGCATCTATCCATACAGGGCATGTTTTTCAGGCATGGTATGTCCTTTGTGTGTCACATTTGATGGCACCACAGGTATTGCAGGTGTCCAGTGGGGAGCATGGGGAAGGTGAACTGTCGGCATGTAGGTGCCTATTGGACTGATGGACAGGGTGCCATGCCCACTGTAGCCCACTGCAATCACACCATAGTTACTATCAGTGGGCAATATGTAGGGCACTACCAACACAGCGGCTGTTGTCTAGGCAAGTGTGTGTGTATATGAGACATGGGTTGAGAGTGTTCTCTGGGTAATACTAGGGTTGCTCACTTTGTTCACCTTGCCTTGATGTCACATGTAGGAGTATGCATCTGCACCCCAGCCTCTCGACAATTTCACATCTGTTATCCCTGTACGGTAAACATTGTGATATATACTAGGGCCACCATATAAGAAATTTGCAAAACTGGCTCCATAATGAGTCCAAGAGTTACACACTCACAACCACCTCCACACAGGATACGAATTACAAACACAGACACACACACACACCTGTCATGTTTGGAATTAGAACTCCTACCTAACTAGTTTATTATTCTACAGCACTACAGAGATATAGGACATGCCACAGCGATTACTGAAGTACTCTTTCCCCAAAGGTGTATTTCATAGTGAATGACATCAGCAGGATTGCCAAAGTAGGGCATTTGAATTGTAGTGAGTGTGAATAGCCTAAAATGCATTGTTCCCTACACAGACATAGAAACACACACAAAACATCCACAACTGACATGTGTGGGGAAGGAACCCCTACCAGAGTTATATATCACACTACAGCATGAAGCATTGATAGGATGCACCACGGGGATAACTGGAGTACTCCTTCCCCAAAGGTGTATTTAACTGTGAATGATATCAGCAGGATTGCCAAAGTAGGGCATTTGATTTGCAGTCAGTGTGACTAGCCCAAAATGCCTTGCTCCCTACACAGACATAGAAATATGCACAAAATATCCACAACTGCCATGTGTGGGAATAGACACCTACCACAGTTCTAAATCACACTACAGCATGAAGTTGTTATAGAATGCACCACGGGGATTACTGGAGTACACCTTCCCCAAAGGTGTATTCCACAGTGAATGACATCAGCATACTTGCCAAAGTAGGGCATTTGAAGTGTCATGAGTGTGACTAGCCTAAAAAGCATTGCTCTATCCACAGAAAGAAACAGATGCACACACACACACACACACACACACACACACACACACACACACACACACACACACACACACACACACACACACACACACACACACACACACACACACAAACACAGTTGGCAAGTTTGGGATTAGAACTCCTACCTAACTATTTTATCACATTACAGCAGTACACAGTTATAGGACTCACCACAGAGATTACTGGGCTACAGCTTTCCGAAAGGAGTATTTCACAGTGAATGACATCAACAGCCTTGCCAAAGTAGGGTATTTGAATTGTACTGAGTGCGACTAGCCTAAAAAGCATTGATCTCTTCACACACACACACACACACACACACACACACACACACACACACACACACACACACACACACACACACACACACACACACACACACACACACACACACACACACACACACAGACACACGCACACACACGCACACACACACACACACACACACACACAGTTGTCAAGTCTGCAATTAGACCTCCTACCTAACTATTTTCTTACACTACAGCAGTACTTAGTTATAGAATGTGCCATGGACATTACTGGGTGATAGCTTTCCCAAATGTGTATTTCAAGGTGGATGACATCAGCAGCCTTGCCAAAGTAGGGCATTTGAATTGTACTGAGTGTGACTAGCCTAAAAAGTATTGCTGTCTACACAAACAAAGACACACACACACACACACACACACACACACACACACACACACACACACACACACACACACACACACACACACACACACACGCACTTGCCATGTTTGGGATTAGAACTCTTACCTAACTAGGTTATCACACTATAGCAGTACGCAGTTATAGGACATGCCACAGAGATTACTGGGCTACACCTTTCCCACAGGTGTATTTCAAGGTGGATGATATCAGTAGCCTTGACAATGTAAGGCATTTGAATTGTAGGGAGTGTGACTAGCCTAAAAAGCATTGCTCTCTACTCAGAGACACACACACACACAGTTGCCATGTCTGGGATTAGAACTCCTACCTAACTAGTTTATCACACTACAGCAGTATGCACTTATAAGACACACCACAGAGATTACTGGGCTACAACTTTCCCAAAGGTGCATTTCAAAGTGGATGACCTCAGCAGGCTTGTCATAGTAGGGCTATGGGGAGGGCAGTGTGTGTGCATGGGCCATAACCCATTCATCTAGAGGTTGACACACCACATGCGAGCACAAAACAAGGTTATATTAAACAGGTACATGTATACAACTGCTAGCTGACTACTTCCTTGTACAGTCACATTGCACAGCTAGCACTTGCACTACATAGTCTGTAATGCTGACAGATATCAGTGACTAGTATCTACAGTGAGTGACATCTGAACCTCATGTGGTTGTAACCATTTGGCTGTGTGTTATGTGGGACAGGCCTCATAATGGATGGCTCCTTGTCACAGTCACTCTCTTCCACACATTTATGTACGTCTACTTTTGGCTTATTATAGTGTGTTGTCCTTGGATATATGCCTGTATTCCTATTCGCTGTATGTGCAAAGCATGAGTGGTGAATACTGAGGACTGTCTGCACTAACATCTGCAACTGCCAGATTTGTCTGGTCCACTGTTGTTTGTAGATATGGGCTTCATTTGTTTAAGTGTGTGAGCATGCCCGGTATGGCCTTTCAGTAGGTTGCTGTCTGACTTTGCCTTGATTTCTGTAAGTATGTGAGCATGCCCAGTATACCCTTCTGTATTGAATGTGTGGCTTGATTCCAGGTAGTTTGTACTCCAGTGCAGACCTTTGTGTTGTACACCTACAGATAGCAAACTGTTTCTGCAGGGTATGTGTCGATCATTTGGCAATATGGGGACAAAGTATGCAGGGGATAGTGTGTACTGTAGGTGATTGTGTCTGTGCTGCTTCAGCTACATGGTACTGCTGTTAGCAGAGATATTCAGACATGTGTACTGTTATACACTGTAATGATGTACTGTCAGGTGGACAT
The DNA here is from genome assembly GCF_019279795.1 of Protopterus annectens. Lineage (NCBI taxonomy): Eukaryota > Metazoa > Chordata > Ceratodontiformes > Protopteridae > Protopterus > Protopterus annectens. The sequence goes on from NC_056729.1 coordinate 1,649,447,344, forward strand.
TCCTGCAAACAGTGATGTCTTGGGGACAAGGGTGACTGCAGCTGTGTGTGGTATTGTGGGCAGATACCTACATATTCATGGTAGGTTATGCCATCCTGGAGGGGGAGCTGCAGACACTTGCTGCTGGGTCTGTGTATTCGGTTCAGCACTTTGGTATAGTGCTGGGAGGGATCCTATACTTGTGCATCCATCAACATGACAGTATGGCCTTATAGTGCTATGGCAATACCTCACAGCTGTACAGAGTCACACAGGTTACCCAGAGGCAGGGGCCATAAGTTAGGACATTACCCCTATTGTGGTGTATGGGCAGGTATCTAGCCACCCATTTATGTGTTTACAGCCAGGGATAGTGTGTGCACACAGCTTTGTGTCGGACCTTGCCCATTCCATGCTGCCCATGCTCCTACCCCCTGTTATTCTATCCTCTTCCTTACATTATGCATACATTCTCTGATACATTCCCTATGGTTATCACCCCATCACAGCTGTGTGCTGGTGTTGGTCGATAGTTCATGCAGTGAGACATGGTGGACATGTCACTGTGGTTTGTCCACATGGCCTTGCATATGGTTTATGTGAAGTGTGTTGTGTTGTGTTGTTATTTGGGTGTCCATGACATAACATGCACTAGCAATATGTGTGAGACATAGGCCCTTGGCAGAGGCCTGTGGGCCATTAGATGTTGATGTGGACCAGATGTGGCAGCCCGTTGCATTGCCATGTCAGTCTTTCAGATGGTGACACATATTACCACCATATATTTACAATGGCTTACTGCTAGCTTCTGTTATACTGTTGGGTATTATGTTTGGCACTGCAGTTGTGAGGACTTGTTCCTGTCATCAGCAGTAGTGGGCAATGGCCACCAGGACTTACCTCAACATGCATACATACCGACCACTCTCACACAATATGAAACACACACTAACCTAATACACACATACCTGCATATTGCGCAGATGCTACACCATATCCTGTTACATTGGCCACCTCTGTGCATCTGTGTTCCACTGGTATTATACCTACACATGCATTTATTTATTTATTTCCAGTTTGATAACTGGGGAAGTCCACTGGGCTCGAAAGCCCGTTTTCAGTGGAGGCCCGGGGAGAAAAGTTCCATATTAATAATACATTACACACATAACACTCTGTGTTATAGCAGGATAACACCTTTAACAATTTCTAAAAACATAGTACATTTGGCAGTATACGTAAGACGTTAATATTTTTTATGCGACTGTATTGTTAGCATAGAAGAGAGATATAAGAAGAGATTATACATAGATCTTGAATGCAAGAGAAGTAAATCAGGGGAGAAGTGAAGGAGAAGCAAGGAATTTGAGTAGAAGAGATGCCAGGAGGAAGATAAACAAAAAAAAAGACCAGTTAGACTAAGATACATTTTAGGTTTGAGCCTAAAAGTACATCTTATGAAAAAGGCAAAAGAAACATTAGTAAGTCTAGACATGTATGTAGGCAGGGGGGAGGAGAAGATATAAAAAGGAAGAAATAAGAGTTTAAGCAGGGGAGAGAGAGGAGATAAAGAAGTAGAGGGAGGGGAGCTGAGGAGAGAGTTTGAAGAAGAAGGGTCAGAGGGGGAAAAATGGAACAGAGATATATTAAGATCTAGGTAGGAAGTATACAATTACATTTCCAGTTTTGGAAGAGGTGAGAATGGAGAAGAGATTTGAATTGTTCATAGCTTGTAGTGAGTCTTAGAAGGGAAGGAAGCAAGTTCCATTTTTTTGCTATAGTATAAGAAAGTAGGAGGTGGCCAGGAGGTCATTTGGGTTTGTATACTGAAATAAGGTTTTGGTGACTAGATCTTAGGGGCCTGAGAGGAGTGTAGAAGGGCAAGATGTTAGATAATGCAGGGCAAGCAGTGGGTTTGAAAATTAGTTTGTGTGCAGTAGTAAGTTGGAGGTAATCCAGGTGATTAGGGAGTTCTAGCCATTGGAGACTACGAAGGCAGATGCAATGGTGTGTAGAATGGGTGGAGTTAGTAGCGAATTTGGCGATTTTGTAGTAGCAACTTTCAAGTTTTGAGGAGATAGAAGTGGTGAGGTTGGGTAGAAGAGGAGCACCATACAATAGAGAATGGAGAAGGTAGGTAGTGGCGAGTGTTTGTCTTGTAGTTAAAGAAAGAAAGTTAGCATTTCTGTAAAGCATACCAAGCTTCTGATGGGTTTTTTTTTATGTTTAGCTGAATATGAGTATTAAATGTCAGGTGTTCATCAATGGTAACTCCGAGTAATTTTGCATTATTAACAATGTCTATTTGTGACTGGGAGAGGCTGGAGATTTTGAAAGATGGCTTATCAAGAGGCAGAGCTTTTGAGGGGGAGAAGAGAATGATATGGGATTTATTGGCATTAAGGGAAAGATGGTTTTGAAGCATCCAATTTTCTATGGTTGTAAAGGCCAATTGGGTTTTGGCTTGGAGCTCGGGAAGGCTAGGGGCTGAGCAGATAACAGTGGAGTCGTCTGCATATTGCACAATTTGAGAATGAGGAATTGCAGAGTGGAAATCGTTGATAAAGACATTAAAGAGCAGAGGTCCGAGAATAGAACCCTGAGGGACTCCGGTAGGGGTAGGTAAGAAGTTCGAGGTACCTGTATTCCATTTCACCACTTGGGATCTATCTGAGAGATAACTTTTGAACCAAGAAAGGGAATTGTGGGAGAGATTGAGGTTAGAAAGGTGGTTGAGAAGGAGTGTGTGGGATATTGTGTCGAAAGCCTTGGAAAGGTCAAGAAGAACAGTGGAGACAATTTCTCCAGAGTCACAGGCATGGTTGACAATGTCTAGGAAAGAAAGGATAGCAGTTATGGTACTGTGGCCAGGCCGAAATCCATGTTGAGTAGGAGTGAGGAGTTAGTTAGTGAGGAGGTGGGGCATGAGTTGCCGGTGGATACATTTTTCAAGGACTTTCGAAATTGGGGAAAGAATGGCTATTGGGCGGAGGTTAGAAATGCTATTATTTTTGCCTCCTTTATGAAGGGGCAGAATGTGGGCAGCTCGCCAAAGTTTGGGAACATAAGATTTGTGGATGGATCTATTGATGAGAATGCTGACAGGTAGGGCTATGCCATCGGCTGCGAGCTTGAGAAAAAGTGATGGGATATTGTCGGGGGCATTGGAGCATGGTTTGAGTTTGGAAAGAAGTTTTTTGATACTGGTGGTAGACACGGGTTGTAGAATGAAAGTGGGAGGGGGATTATGGGAGCAGGATTGAGGTGAGGATGGAGAAGAAGACTTTGGGTTTGGGGTGGGGGTGGAAGAGGAGAAGGATTTAGTCAGATCAGCTATGGAGCTGGTAAAAAGGAGTTGAAGAGAGTTGCAATTTCTGTGTCAGTCTTGTTGTCATCTGGACAGGGATTGGATTTAGTACCTGGGTGTAGGAGGGAATTGATGGAATTCCAGAATTTTTTGGGATTGTTAGCGAGGGTAGACTGTAGTTTGGTGTAGTATGATTTTTTATCAGTTATAAGTTTTTTAGTAAAATTGCGTAGTTGCTTAAATTGAAGGAAGGAAGCTGGGTTTTTATTTTTATTGTATAGTTTCCAAGTTTTGTCTCTTTGTAGCATTAGAGTTTTAGTGTCCTTAGTTAGCCAAGGAGCAGAGTTGTGTTTTATTTGTTTTGTTCGAGGGGGGGCTTGGGAGTTTAGGATTGTAAGGAAGGTAGAATTGAAGACTTCTAGGGCTTCATCTAGGGGAAGAGTTTTTAGTGAATCCCAGTTTGTAAGTTTAAGGGTTTCAGAAAATACAGAAGGGTTAAAATTAGTTAGGTTACGTGAGTGGACATATTGATGTTGGTGTGGGAGCTGTTGGGTAGTTCGGTTAATAAAGGCTGGGAGATGATCACTTATTGAGTCTGGTAATATACCAGAGTTGGATATATTGTTCGGGTGGCTGACTAGAATCCAGTCCAGGATGGAGCCTGGAGGGTTATTTTTGTTCGGTCTGGTAATGTTGTTTATTAGTTGAGTAAAGTTATAAAGATTGATAGACAGAGAGGAAGTTTTATTATTAATTGCATTCCAATCAATATTGACATCACCTAGAATGTAAGTCTCATGCTTGATATTGTTTTTGGCCCAACAGAAAATATCCTCAAGGGTGGAGGAGTTGTCCCCAGGGGGTATATAGATGGTTATGATACAGATACTTTTGAAGTTGTTTATTTTGAGGATTCCTATGACTAGTTCTGCATTATTAAAGTTAGGAATGGGATTTTGGAATGGGCTGAGATTTAGCAGGCAGTTGTAGACTAAGGCTACACCACCTCCTTTTTTGTTATTGCGATCGGACCTAAGTGCTTGGAAGCCAGGTGGTAAGATCTCAGAGTTAGTAGTTTGTGGTTTTAGCCAGGTTTCGGTTACTGCTACTATGTTAGGTGTAGTGAGATTTAGCCAAGCATGAAAAAGTGTTATTTTGTTATTAATACTCTGGGTATTAATGGTAATGAATTTAAGGTATTTATGGCTGTATCTATTAGGGGAGGTAGTGGGAGGGAGATTGTTAGTAGATGTTGGCCCAGGGTTGGGGTGGATATCTCCTGCAAGAGCAAGCCAAGAGAAAGGAGAGAGGAGGTGAAACTTTGAATTGAGGCACAATGGAAGAGGGCGATGCAATTTAATTTTGAAAGCGGGAGATTTTAGATGGACTGTACGTAATTTTAGTTTGAAATAATGAATTTGATGCAGTTGAACTAGGGAGGGGGATATTAAATAAAAGTGGGGTGTTGAAGGATGGGAAAAGGAGATAGTGGAGGGTGATGGGAGCGGGAAAGAGGAGGGTAGTGTGGTAGAGGAATAGGAAGTTGCATTATAGAGAGCAGTTAGAAAGAAAAGATAAGTAAATGAGGTGAGATAGTGTGGAAGAGACATGGATGAGTAAGGTAGGATAGATATTAGAAGAAGGTGTAGAGACTGTGTGGGGAGTTTGTAGGTATAAGGAGGGGAAGTATGTGAGAGAGCAGTCAGGAGAGGGAATGGAGAGGGGAGGGGTGGTTTAAAGAGATGTATCAAGGAGGAGGAGGAGTAAAGAGATGGGATAGGTCGAGGGCAATAGGGGAGGAGACAGGATGGGACTATAAATGTAGATGCACTGGGGGTGGGTGGGATTTGAGGGTAGGGTAGGGGAGCGGAGTGAGCCAAGAGGGCTTAACGGAGTGGGTAGAGCCACTGAAGGAGAGAGGCCAGGGGAAAAACTATCAGTGGAGAGCTGAAATATTAAGGCAAGTTTGGGGATGGGTAGAAGGTAAGGGCCTAATCAATAGTGTTAGAGGACAGAGAAATTTATGATATACGTATCTTCAAGGAGGGACTGTTGCACTGGGAGGTGGAGATAGAGAGTGAAATGTAGGTGAGGAGGAGTACAGTAGGAAGGGGAGAAAATTGTCTGGAGGCAGTAGTGTCTTACAAATATATAAAACCTGTGGGTCAAAGGGAAGAGGCTTTACTCAGAGGGGGGAGACCAGGAGAAGGGTGCCACCTAGAGGACAAAAGATTTATAGCAAGTAGTATCTCAAGTACAGGGAGGAAGGAGGTATGTTAAAGTGGACACAACAGGAGAGGGCAAGCAAGAAGTACTTGAAGGGCTTTGGCTGCTGAGCTACCTAGCTAGGGAGTATATACTAGCAAACCCTGGAGAACCATAACAGAATTAACATTAGATAACCAGAGTTTTTAAAACAGAGCTAGCATTAGAACAGTCTGTTGTATAAGGAGGACATACTTTCTTGTGTTAATACTTGTCTTCAAATAGGGAGGTTTGTAAAGTTCAGCTCCTCAGTTTAGGAATGGAGAGTAGTAGGTGGGTGAAGGACGTTGGTCAACAGCGACAGGGCAGTCTCACACTAGAGAACAATACAGGCAGGTTGAACAACTGGTAAATAAAGTAGAGAGAAACAAGAAGTAAGATAAATAGAAAAACAAGGCACATTCAGAAATTCAAATCATAGGCAAGATATTACAGTTTTGTTACACACTATAACAAGGGACAATATGAGAATAAACAGATGCAATGGCTGAATTCACTTTTCCTCTAAGTTAAATTAAGGTGTAGAGTACAAGTAAAGTACACAGAAAACAAGGCACACTCAGAAATAGTAGGCATTGATATTCATATCCTAGGCAACATATCACAGTACTAGTAAACACTATAGCAAGGGACAGTATTGAGAATGAACAGACGCAATGGCTGGATTCACTTACCCCCTAAGGTAAGCGTAGGAGTAGAGTACAAGTATAAACAGCAGTAGTCCTCACTCACTCCGAATGTTAAGTTAGGAGTAGTCTTTTAAAATATCAACAGTTCCAGCAAAACATGGCAAAATATTGCTATATAACGCAGTATTCCTTAAAAACAGTGGCAGATAATCAAAACATATCAAATAGAGCCTCAGGCTTCTGAGCGTACAAAGCAGATAATTTGGGGGTCTTATACAACAGTAAAATGGAAGGGGAATGGCATATAGCTATGTACGATAGAGTATATGCATTCCACGTGCAGGAACACAAACTGTTTCACTGTAAAATACAAACGGAATGGCATATAGCTATGTACGATAGCGTATATGCATTCCACGTGCAGGAACATAAACTGTTTCATTGTAAAATATAAACGGAATGGCATATAGCTATGTATGATAGCGTATATGCATTCACGTGTAGGAACACAAACTATTCAGCTGTAAAAATACAAGCGGAATGGCATATAGCTATGTACGATAGCGTATATGCATTCCACGTGTAGGGACACAGACACTAGCAGCCGGTAGCGGCGATTAATGCATACAGAATATTGAGCGAAAGTAACAAGTGCAATCTAGGTGGTGAAACAAGATAAAACAATCTATCTTTGCACACGCACTTTTAGTATGTGCGTCCTAGACAGTTACACTTCGTTAAACAATCTATCCTCGCACTTACAGCAGTTAAACCTAATAAAACAAGTTATCCTCGCACACTAAGTGGAAGGACAGGGCAAAATAAGAAATGGCTAGTCAAATACAGCAGGGCTCACCTTATTGGAAGTATAAACCCATAGCCAGATGCGCACAGCAGCGGAGAGGACTACCAGGGGGAAAAAAGATGGCGACTCACTGAGTAAGGAATATTTATAAAGTCAGGGAGGAAGTAGGAGGGAGGGGGAGGGGAAAGGGGCAGGGGAGAGGGCAGGTAGAGACCGGAAGTTACTAGTGCTCCACAGTATAATGAGGGACAAATACAGTCGCTAGGTAGGCAGAATAGAATAATCTGCAAGAGGAAGTAAAATAGAGTAAAGATAGGAGGACAGAAGTTGCAGTAGTAAATGGGGCCAGGAGTAAGTTAGCTAATTGGATAAGAGGGGGCAGTGGCAAGGAATGAGAGAAAAGGAGACAGAAAGAAGGTCCAGTCCACTGAAGGTGAGAGGCCAGGGGAAAAACTATCAGTGGAGAGCTGAAATGTTAAGGCAAGTTTGGGGATGGGTAGAAGGTAAGGGCCTAATCAATAGTGTTAGAGGACAGAGAAACTTATGATATACGTATCTTCAAGGAGGGACTGTTGCACTGGGAGGTGGAGATAGAGAGTGAAATGTAGGTGAGGAGGAGTACAGTAGGAAGGGGAGAAAATTGTCTGGAGGCAGTAGTGTCTTACAAATATATAAAACCTGTGGGTCAAAGTTACTACATTTCAACATAGGATTGTGGGAGCCTGACTGTTACGATGGGTGTACATTGGATTGGGGGGCACACAGGACCATTACTACATTTCTAATTAGGTTTAGGGAGCACACTGGACTGTGACTACATTTCTAAGCAGGGCTGGGGGGAGCACATTTGACTGTTACTACATTTCTACACAGGATTGGGCTGAGGCACACCTGACTGTTTTTACATTTCTACACAGGATGGGGGGGGCACACCTGACTGTTACTACATTTCTACACAGGATTAGGGGGGCACACCTGACTGTTTTTACATATCTACGTAGGATGTGGGGGCACACCTGACACTTGTACACATTTGCTATGACTGTACTGGTATGTCAGGTACTCAATTTTATTCTGTATTCTAACCTATCATGCTGACTAGAGGCATATCAGTGTACTACAGGTCTTAGCTTTGATTGACCTACTTATTAGTTTCTGACTTCCTACCCTTCAGAACTAACATCCCACTGCCTGACCTGCTGTAGTCTGTGTAGGCTTGGGGGAGGAGGTTACCAATAGGCATCATTCAGTGGCCATAGCATAGCCTCTGTTTGTGTTTGTCTACACCTGTCCTGCTGGCTGAGACTGTTGTTGGGTATGTGAACATCTCTGACTGGCATGTGTGAGTCATATGGACACACATGTGGCCCAACACATTTACTGCAGTGGGTTTTGTTGCTGTGTGTAGTTCTGGCTACTATGGTGACACCAGTAATTGTTACAGATCTCATGGCGCCACTATAGGTGTCTACTATCTGCTGGAATACCATTCAGCCACCTGATTCCCTTGCATGCTCACATCTGTACCATAGATACAGGTAACAACACATTCTACTCCATTCAGCAATTGGTAGGTTGAGTGACTTACCTTGTGGGTGTCCCATTATTAAGGGTGGTGCTGCAGGGCTGCCTATGTTGGATGCATATAGTACACTCCTTACACATGGTTGAGCACAGGTAGCATCATGTTTGGCATCCCTTTTACTGTATGTGAGAGTCAGAAAGAGGTGTTATTCTCTGGGTCCCTCCTGTGTCAGTGTATGTTCTATGTGTTGCCTCTTTGCCAAGGCAATGGCATACTGGGCACACCTTCTTCTGCCTACTGGAGCAGGCTCAGGTTGTTCCTCCTCTGAGTCACTCTGTGCATGTGCAGGCCTTGGCAATGATTTGGGGGCTGTGTGGGCCTGCCCCATGCTGTTCCTGCTGCAGCTGTTTCTGCAGGATCATATTGTGTAGCATGGCACATACGATGACAATTTGGGTACATGTAGCTGGTGAGTAATGCAAGGCTCCACCGGATGTGTCCAGGAACTGGAACTGTGACTGAGCATCCCAAACACATCCTCTATTATAATTCTGGTCTGTGCGTGTGCCTCATTATGGAGTTCTTGTTTGGGGGTGTGTACATTTCTGATGGGTGTCATCAACCACAGCTCCAGTGCGTATCCAGCATCCCCCACTAGGTGACCATGAGGGATGTCCCCATTGGTAAATCATTGGTACAGCTCCGTCAGATGACAGATGTGGGAATTGTGATAGCTTCCAGGGTAGCCAGCACACACATTCATTATTGTGTCCTGGGCATAGCACACGACCTGGCAGTTGATGAAGGGGAAGCCCTTGTGGTTGATGTAGTCCCTACCCCGCTCACCGGGTGGTACTTTGATGCATATGTGCATGCAGTCTATAGCACCCACTACTTAAGGGTATTCTGCTATTTGGTAGAACTGTTGCATATTGCTGGTCAACTCCTCACAGGTATTGGGGAAATATACATGCTCACTGGCATGTGCTGACATGGCATCCAGGAACTGGTGGATTTCACTTGATGCTGATGCCTGTGAGATCGCCATCATATCTGCAGTTGGCCTTTGAAAGGTACCTGTAGTTCATATTTTTAGGCCTACACATACCTTGGTATCCACTGGGATGGGTTCCCCTCTGTTAGTTCTGTGTGTCAGGTGTGGCCGGCACAGCTCAACAATTTTCTGTAGGAGGTCCCTGTCCAGCCTATAGTGCTCCACTATCTCCAGCTCATGTAGCCCCTGGTAGGTTACCCTGGGTCTGTACACTCTTCTCCATCTCCTCACTGTGTGTTGGTCGACAACATTCACATCCTCACCACCCTCAGCCTCTTCCACAAGTTGTTGTATGATAGCTATTGCAGCCCCTATCATTTTGTTGTTTTGTCTGTTAAAACTTCCCCGCTTGTATAAAGTATGGGAAAAAACAGAGGGGATGGTATTTGCATAGTTTATAGTAGTGTTCTGGGATGGGCCGGTCTGCTGCCTGTGTAATTGGCTGATTTCACCTGCCAGCTATGCTAGTTCTCCTAGCTTACCTTCATATTGCTGTTTTCCCTTTCCATTGCCTTCCTGTTTAAGCCTGGGGGCATGTCGCACAAACTCAGTGCTCAAATGTGCACAGAGTTGCTATTTCCTTGTTTACTTTTTTTTCCCCTTTAAAACCCGGTGCGGGGTGCGCACACCCACTTAGGCAATGTAAAGAGTGCTAGGGAGCCTCATACACACCCCCTTGCCTAGCTGTGCTAAGCTTGGAGCAAACCTGAGCCACAGGGTTCCAATCCACTTACAGTATGACTGACATACCCGCCTATGATGTCAGCTAACTCCTAGGCTTGCACCAAGCTATTCCTGCTCGTACACTGTTGGCAGCTGACTAGCATGGGGAAATCTGGGATTCACTATCATTCCCCTCACTTGCATAGGATTGCCTGCTAATGTATAGTTACATGTCTCACACTGAGCCTCCCCCCTTAGCAACCACTACTCACTGGCCATGTTGTCTTCTGCCTGCCATTGACTATAATGGCAGAATAGTGATTTTGGTTAGAATGCTTTTTTTGGGGTTTTTGTTTTATTTTTAGCCCGATCCCATTTGCGCGCCACTGCCCTGTGCTTAAACAGCTGAGATCGGCTTAAAAAATATAGGTTGATTTTTTTTTTTATTTTTTAAACTGTTTTCAATGCCAGTGGCTTTATACTTGGCCATTGGCATGCTTCCTGAATGATATGCACCTTTTATTTGGAGCTGTCACGGCTCCGTTTTGGAATTTGCAGAAATGTATTTGGTTACTAACTGAGTACATTTCTGCATATTACACTAGTCCTGCATGGCCAGTTTCCAGCTTCCTGGATCGCAAATCCACCTCATTTGCATGGATTTCTTTTGCAAATGGGATAATTTGCATACAGGGGCTGAGTCCGTGCAGAACTAGTGCAGGAGCGCTCATGCACGCCCCTACATGCTATTCCTAGATCACACTGCAGACATATTGCCTGCTAGAGTTCCTGCACTAATCCTGCACGCTCTGCAAGGCATGCAGAATCCAGGGGTCTGTTTTTAGACTGTCAATACATTGGACAGGCAGGTCATGTTCATCTCTGGATGATGCCTAAAACAGAAAGAAAAATATAAATGTATATGTCTGCAAACGTCAACAATACAGTTATCACAACAGCAAATGTTACAACTTTATAGCTGTTACAGTATCCACCACTCTAGGTCAATTACACAAGGTAAATATGCTGATAATGTAATTATCTTTCATAGCTTACACATTTTCAAACACACCACTAATTTTAGCGTACATAAATGGTTACCACAATATACTGAAAATCCTTGTAAAGACAAAGGTATACCTCAAAATTATGACTTACTATCAGAAATTAAAGTATAGATTTTTCTTTAATTTATTTATTTTGTAAACCAATTAAACTCACTAGGCAGAAATCTTTTTTAGTTGTAATCTGGGAGAATTGCCTGGTTAAGTGACTGCTCAGAGTAAAAAAGAAAATGTGAGTGAAGGGAACTGAACCCTGAACTACAAGATGAATCTTATTAGCAGGCCATAACCAAAATTCTCTGCAACAAACTGCCAGACATTAACAACCATTAATGGAAAGATAAATGACAACTACCCTAAACACACAGTATGGAATAAAGAAATGTGTTACTATACGGACATAGTGAAGTATTAATCCTGATTGCCATTGTGAAAGGTGATGATATCCACAGCAGCAGCTGTGGGGGAAAAATCTGTCACAGTAAAGGAAGACCTTGAAGGAGAAGTAGCCTGCCCACACCCCACCCATCTTATTCACGTGTGTTAACCCTAAACCTACCCCTGCCCCTAATTCAAAACATACACATTAGGTCCTTAACACCCTTATCCTAACAGTATCACTATGTCCGGATGTCAGAGGTCTGGTTTATTTATTTAGTGGTGTTACAAATTTATGTCCTTTCAACTATTCTTATTGCATTCATATATATTTACATGCATCTCTCTCTCTCTCACTATATATATATATATATATATATATATATATATATATATATATATATATATATATATATATATATATATATATATATATAGGTTCATAGGTTCATACTAGGCTATCTGCCCTAGGGCATTTATAAGCCTACCCAGAGTGTGTTTGGCTTTTGCCACCCATTTTAAATTAATTTTGCTATACATATATTTTATATATATATATATATATATATATATATATATATATATATATATATATATATATATATATATGTATGTGTGTGTGTGTGTGTGTGTGTGTGTGTGTGTGTGTGTGCGTATGTATGTATATGTGTATCTACCTATGTATTATGGGTCTACTGCTTTTGGTTGAATTACATTTGGTCGAAAATGATTTCAGGCAGTTCACTTCACCGAAAATGCATTTCACTGAAAACCCATTTGGTCGAATTCCATTTGGTCATAATTGCATCATATTCACTATTATATACTTGTGTATCCATTAAAAATACATTGAAACATATGACATCAGTAAAAACTAGTTGCCAAATGTGGGTTGTACCCCCCTCCCCACTCCAACTTTATATTCTCACTCCAGGGTCGCACTGCAGTGGGGCAGGCGCTATATTCCATTTTAAACCAAATGGAATTTGACCAAATGGACTTTCAATTAAATGAGCTTTCAGTGAAGTGGGCTGGTGAAATCATTTTCGACCAAATGTAGTTCGACCAAAAGCAGTAGACCCATATATATATATATATATATATATATATATATATATATGTATATGTATATGTGTGTGTGTATGTGAGTTTAGACTGTGTCCTAGTCATGCCGTAGTTCATAGGTGTGTACTAAGCTAACCAAGTTTAAAAGGCATGATCTGCCTTTGACAAAGCCAAACTGGGTTGGATCCAAAGTCTGCAAATTCCCTATGTCTTTATTTATGAGGTCCATTATGATCCTCTCCATGGCTTTGCAGATAAGGCTTGTCAAGCTAATGGGCGGTAATTTCCAGGGTCGGTGGAGGCACCGCCTTTGTGAAGTGGGACCACAGTTGCAGTGCGCCACTCCCTGCACAATGTGTCCAGAGGTAAGACTTTGATTAAACAGCTGTCCTAGCTGTGGGTTTAATTCCTCATTGAGTTAAGTGGAGCACACAGCCGGGGACACCATCAGGTCCCATGGATGCTGTGTTTTTGCTTTGGAGAGAGCAGTTCTCACTTGGGCGCTGGAGATGTTTGGGGGCTGCAATCGTTTGGTATAGTTAGCTCTCCTTTTCTTGGTGAGGGGGGGAGAAGTTTGCACTGAACCTGTCAGCCAGTATGTTGGCAATGTCTGTAGGATCAGTAATCTTCACATCATTTTGAACTAGTTCTGAGCATATCTGGGAGTTTCCTCCTAGGTTTCTAACATAGCTAAAGAAGGCCTTATGATTGTCTTTTGAGTCTTTAGCTATTTTTCTCTCGAAATTTGCTGTGGATGATTTTATGAGAGCTCTTAGTTTTTTACTTATAGTGATCAAGGGTGTCTTACCTTTTAAGGATTTTGCTCTATCTTGTAGTAGCTTCCTCCTTTTATTGTAGAGTTTGTTTATGGCTGGGGTCCACCAGACTGGATGCTTGCCTTTGGTGCTAAGAGTCTTTTTTTTGTTTGGGATTGCCTTATCCATGCAGTCCTGCAGGTGCTGGTAGAAGGCGTTTGTAAGTGATTCAGCGGCTTGAGTACTGTTTTCCGCCGGCTCGGGGGCCTTAAAGGAGACCACACTAGTCTTTAGAAGTGTGAAGGCGGCTTTTGAGAAGTTCTTTACTGTGGTCTTTTTTATTTCAGGTGGGGTGGGATGAGGACCTCCAGCGAGATTAGTTTGTGATCTGATCTCACCAGTGAGGGGTATACTTCCGGTGTTGAACATTGTGCTCCCATGTTTGTGATGATGAGATCAAGTATGTTATCTCCTCTTGTGGGGATGGTGACTAGTTGTTCCATGGCATTTGAGTTTATGAATTCCAGGAACTTTTGGGCTAGGGTGTTTGGGCTTGAGTAGTGTTCCCAGTCTATATTAGGGTAATTGAAGTCACCTAGTATGATGGTGTTTGGTGATACATTTATCCCCTCTAGTGTTTTCAGGAAGGCCATGTGAGGTTCCTGAGTTTGTGAGGGTGGCCTGTAACATGCTACAATTTGCAGAGCAGTCTTGCCTATGGTTAATTGCACCTGGATGGTCTCTGATGCATCGTGCGTTGCCATCAGTCTTGAGGTGTGGGTGTCCTTGATGAATATGGATACCCCCCCTCCTTTCTTGGTATTGTCCGGATTTTGGGGCCTGATATGAGGTAAAACCTGATATCGCTGGGGTGCTCTCAGGAGCCTTGAACCAGGTTTCTGTCACAGCACAGACATCGATGTTCTCCATACTGAGAAGGGCCTCGAGTGCGTGCATTTTGAGATTGAGACTTCTGGCATTGAGCAGCATTACCCTTAGTTTTTTTCCTTTTTTGTGTTCTAGAGTGGTAGGTTTAGAATTTGAGCCTTGCCTAAAAAAGGCACTATGGGGTGGCAAGAGCCTTTGCCAATATCCGAATCCCAGGGTGACAGGTGCAAGCCGTCCCTTGCGGAAACAGCGTGGCTTGTCCAGCATGTCATCCCAGGCAGACAGATACTGGATCCCTTTGAATGACACCAGTGTTTAAGCCAATTGTTAAAGCTGATCATCTTATCTCTGTATTGTGGCATCACTCTTGGTGAAGGTAGGATACTGCTCAAGGTCAGGGTCATACCTGCCTGGGCTACATAATCAGAGAGCTCCTCAATGTCTCTTTTCATGTAGTCCAAGGAGGTACGTCTCAGGTCGTTTACACCAGCGTGGACAATGACTGAGTCATATTTGTACTTGCTGTTGAGAGACCTGAGTGCTTGCGTTATGTGGCGGATTCTAGCGCCCGACAGGCAGCTTACTGTGACCTTCTCCTTACTCAGTCTGGTGAGTGGGACGTCAGTGTGTCTGACTATGGAGTCACCAATGACTAGTGTGTCTGGCATTGTGTTTGGCCTTAAGGGCTGTGACTGTTTGACACTCTGACTGTGAGGTCTATGTGTTGCAGGTGTTGTGTTTTGAGGTGGTGGTTGTTTGGGTGTCTGCTTTGGTGGCCTCTGCTGTTTTGGTAGATTTTTGATCAGAGCCTCCGAGTATGTCTTTGTGTGTTTATGTGTATGATTTGAGGTTGTAATGGTGCTGTGTGAGACTGGGTCTATAGTGTGTGTGGTAACCTTCTCCTCCTGACTGGTCTTGCCAGTCCTGTGTTGAGAGAGCTCAGCCTCCAGTTTGGCCATATAGTTGCATCTCTCACATGTATTTGTGTTTTGAGGGAGGAGGAGAGGGTTGTCTGTGTACATGAGGCAATTGTAACATTGCCTCAGTATTCCCAGGTTCACCAGCTGAGCAGGAGAGGACACTAGCAACTGATCCCTCGACATGCTAGAAGGATAGACAAAAACTTTAAAAAAGATTCAGGGGGACGTGGGTGACCGAGAAATGGGGGGGTTACCTTTTTGGGGTACTATCTATGACAAGAGTGCCGTATCAAGGTAATAAGTACTGTAGGAGCAAGTGCTAGGTTTAACAGATAGAGAATAGTCTACTTGGAGTCAAGTGGAGATGATCTTTTTAGTTCAGTAGTATAGTTCGAGGAAGGTAGTTTTAAGGGAAAATTTGAAGAGTGGACTTTAGGTAGCCCGAATAGTTTAAACCTGCCTAACCGCCGCTGCCCTAGTGTGCAACAGTGGCAGAAACTACTAGTTACTGGCTGAAACCTCACAAAACTGGACAAAAGGCAGCTCAATGCTTCCCACTCCCACTGGTAAGCAAGGTAACTTCCTCTCCCCCAAATAAGGCAAGGAAACAGTACACAGGAACTACAACCAAAGCCCAGGAATCAGCAACTCTGAAACTGGACTAAACTAGTAAAGCAGGAAAAACAAGAGATATTTTTTCATTTTTCTTTTTTTTTCACAAAACAGGCAGAAACAGGTACAGCAAACACTTATAAATGCTATGAATCAGCTACTACAGCTTACACAGAAGAATTTGCTACAAATACAGTCAAATAGTAACAAACAAGGATTCCAAGTGCAATATTAAGTTAAATGCAGTAAAACAGCTTCAATGTAACAGAAAGGCGAAATACAGTCGCTAGGTATTCAGATGTGGAAAGCAACTAAAAATATACTTAGTATCAAGAAAAGTCGCTTATTCAGCTCTCTGCAGCCTGGATTACTCTGCTGGCCCACGTGGAGTCTGTGCTGAGTAGGTACAAGCTGAAAACGCATTTTTACTGCGTTTTATACCAGGGGCTGGAAAAGCTAGAAACTGGCCCAAAACAACCAATAAACTACTAGTTACTGGCTGAAACCTCACAAAACTGGACAAAGGCAGCTCAATGCTTCCCACTCCCACTGGTAAGCAAGGTAACCTCCACTACCCCAAATAAGGCAAGGAAACAGTACACAGGAACTACAACCAAAGCCCAGGAATCAGCAACTCTGAAACTGGACTAAACTAGTAAAGCAGGAAAAACAAGAGATATTTTTTTTTTTTCTTTTTTTTTTTTTTTTCACAAAACAGGCAGAAACAGGTACAGCAAACACTTATAAATGCTATGAATCAGCTACTACAGTTTACACAGAAGAATTTGCTACAAATACAGTCAAATAGTAACAAACAAGGATTCCAAGTGCAATATTAAGTTAAATGCAGTAAAAACAGCTTCAATGTAACAGAAAGGCAGGCGAAATATAGTCGCTAGGTATTCAGATGTGGAAAGCAACAAAAAATATACTTAGTATCAAGAAAAGTCGCTTATTCAGCTCTCTGCAGCCTGGATTACTCTGCTGGCCCACGTGGAGTCAAACCTGGTGCGGGGCACGCACACCCACTTAGGCAATGTAAAGAGTGCTAGGGAGCCTCAGACAAACCCCCTTGCCTAGCTGTGCTAAGCTAGGAGCAAACCTGAGCTACAGGGATCCAATCCGCTTACAGTATGACTGACATACCCGCCTATGATGTCAGCTAACTCCTAGGCTTGCACCAAGCTATTCCTGCTCTTACACTGTTGGCAACTGACTAGCATGGGGAAATCTGGGATTCACTATCATTCCCCTCACTTGCATAGGATTGCCTGCTAATGTATAGTTACATGTCTCACACTGAGCTTCCCCCCTTAGCAACCACTACTCACTGGCCATGTTGTCTTCTGCCTGCCATTGACTATAATGGCAGAATAGTGATTTTGGTTAGAATGCTTTTTTGGGGGTTTTTGTTTTATTTTTAGCCCAATCCCATTTGCGCGCCACTGCCCTATGCTTAAACAGCCGAGATCGGCTTAAAAAAAATAAAGGTTGATTTTTTTTTTATTTTTTAAACTGTTTTCAATGCCACTGGCTTTATACTTGGCCATTGTCATGCTTCCTGAATGATATGCACCCTTTATTTGGAGCTGTCACGGCTCCGTTTTGGAATTTGCAGAAATGTATTTGGTTACTAACTGAGTACATTTCTGCATATTACACTAGTCCTGCACTGCCAGTCTCCAGCTTCCTGGATCACAAATTCACCTCATTTGCATGGATTTCTCTTGCAAATGGGATAATTTGCATACAGGGGTTGAGTCCGTGCAGGACTAGTGCAGGAGCGCTCGTGCACGCCCCTACAGGCTATTCCTGGATCACACTGCAGACATATTGCCTGCTAGAGCTCCTGCACTAATCCTGCATGCTGTGCAAGGCATGCAGAATCCAGGGGTCTGTTTTTAGACTGTCAATACATTGGACAGGCAGTTCATGTTCATCTCTGGATGATGCCTAAAACAGAAAGAAAAATATAAATGTATATGTCTGCAAACGTCAACAATACAGTTATCACAACAGCAAATGTTACATCTTTATAGCTGTTACAGTATCCACCACTCTAGGTCAATTACACAAGGTAAATATGCTGATAATGTAATTATCTTTCATAGTTTACACATTTTCACATGTAACATCAAACACACATCACTAATTTTAGCGTACATAAATGGTTACCACAATATACTGAAAATCCTTGTAAAGACAAAGGTATACCTCAAAATTATGACTTACTATCAGAAATTAAAGAATAGATTTTTCTTTAATTTATTTATTTTGTAAACCAATTAAACTCACTAGCAGAAATCTTTTTCAGTTTTTTAGTTGTAATCTGGGAGAATTGCCTGGTTAAGTGACTGCTCAGAGTAAAAAAGAAAATGTGAGTGAAGGGAACTGAGCCCTGAACTACAAGATGCATCTTATTAGCAGGCCATAACCAAAATTCTCTGCAACAAACTGCCAGACATTAACAACCATTAATGGAAAGATAAATGACAACTACCCTAAACACACAGTATGGAATACAGAAATGTGTTACTATACGGACATAGTGAAGTATTAATCCTGATTGCCATTGTGAAAGGTGACTTGATATCCACAGCAGCAGCTGTGGGGGAAAAATCTGTCACAGTAAAGGAAGACCTTGAAGGTTTATTTATTTATTGGTGTTACCAATTTTAGTCCATTCAACTATTCTTATTGCATTCATATATATTTACACATATATATATATATATATATATATATATATATATATATATATATATATATATATATATATATATATATATATATATATATATATAGGTTCATAGGTTCATACTAGGCTATCTGTCCTAGGGCATTTATAAGCCTACCCAGAGTGTGTTTGGCTTTCGCCACCCATTTTAAATTAATTTTGCTATACATATATTTTATA
Source organism: Protopterus annectens (assembly GCF_019279795.1). Lineage (NCBI taxonomy): Eukaryota > Metazoa > Chordata > Ceratodontiformes > Protopteridae > Protopterus > Protopterus annectens. The sequence goes on from NC_056729.1 coordinate 1,649,466,170, forward strand.
TATATATATATATATATATATATATATATATATATATATATATATATATATATATGTATGTGTGTGTGTGTGTGTGTGTGTGTGTGTGTGTGTATGTATGTATATGTGTATCTACCTATGTATTATGGGTCTACTGCTTTTGGTCAAATTACATTTGGTCGAAAATTATTTCAGACAGTTCACTTCACCGAAAATGCATTTCACTGAAAATCCATTTGGTCGAATTCCATTTGGTCATAATTGCATCATATTCACTATTATATACTTGTGTATCCATTAAAAATACATTGAAACATATGACATCAGTAAAATCTAGTTGCCAAATGTGGGTTGTACCCCCCACCCCACTCCAACTTTATATTCTCACTCCAGGGTCGCACTGCAGTGGGGCAGGTGCTATATTCCATTTTCGACCAAATGGAATTTGACCAAATGAACTTTCAATCAAATGAGCTTTCAGTGAAGTGGGCTGGTGAAATCATTTTCGACCAAATGTAGTTCGACCAAAAGCAGTAGACCCGTATATATATATATATATATATATATATATATATATATATATATATATATATATATATATGTATATGTATATGTGTGTGTGTATGTGAGTTTAGACTGTGTCCTAGTCATGCCGTAGTTCATAGGTGTGTACTAAGCTAACAGCCCTGGAGCCTATATAAGCCTAGCCCAAGAAGATTCCCTGGCATCATGTCACCCAAAG